>NW_008580147.1:1882815-1883621 GCF_000520115.1 Aphanomyces invadans
TTTGTAGTCTGACATCCAATGAACAAAATTTAGTTCACACTGAGGTCTGAAATAACACCAAATTTCAGAGGAAACTCTGATTGGGTTCCTGAGATGTGAGTGAATGTTCCCTCGTTGCCTTCGTTGACTGTGAACCAATCAAACTAGCATAAAGCTTTCATTGGACAAAACAAATTCCGCCGAAATCGATTCCTACGAATTCCAATCACAATACATAAAAACTGCTACCTCTGACTGGTAAAAAGTACAGGCGAACATACCAGGGTATACATTTTTTAAGTACAGCGAATCTGTATTTAAAAAGTTTTACATTGACCAGGTCGGCAAGCTGATCCATGCGATCCTCTTCCTCAAACCGCGCATTCAGCAACTCCATTGCATCAACATCCACCTGCGTTGCCTTGCTTGGAGATATCTTGTACGTGTTGTCACCTTTGATGTGAATGATCAAATGCATCACACGCTTCCAGTCCAGGTAAGGAACGTCCTGTCCAATGTTTCTTGAGGCAATGACTTGAACGAATCTTCAACTGCGTGGATGACTTCCGCCATTGATCGGCACTCCAAGTGACTGAGTAGAGTTGAAAACCCAAGTTCGAGCACATTCAGGTCCGGCGACTGGAGAGGCTGGCATGTCAACTTGATCTTCCAACCACCAGAAGCGGCGGCAGCGGCAAAACCAGCGTCGTCAACGGAAATGCGCGACCGGGAATTGTCTTGCTGTACGTATATTGTGTCGTCCGTGTCATTATTTGCCCAAACCCAGTGCTTTTTGATCGCATGAAGCACGGGCTGAACAAGGTAGT
>NW_008580147.1:1883827-1885592 GCF_000520115.1 Aphanomyces invadans
GTGGAGTTACTACGGCAACTGGATCGAAATGAAAAATCGATCCAAACTATTCCTGATATTGTTTTAAATTGTGTCCGGCAAATCGTCGACGAAAGGGGTCTTGCTGCTGGCAACATCACGCAGGCGTTCTTTGAAAGCACCCTCTCCCAAGCCATCGCAGCGGTTGTGCAACAAGCTCAACCTTCTAATCCATCCCCATCATCAACCGACGAAGTCGATCTGAACTGCTCTGTCTTTTTATGGGGTGGTCGGTTGCACATGCTTCCAGAAAATTTCAAATTTCCAAGTGTCGATTTGGCAACTGCATGGAATTTATGGTGGCGCGGCAACCCTGCACAGAAGATCATTCCGTTTCGTAAAATATCTGCCCGCGATTTATCGCTGTTGTCCGAACGCAAAGAGTATTACGAATGGAAGTATATTATGGAGCGAATGTCAACGTTCTACACAGCCAAGAATGGCTCACCTCCATCCCCTTCGGCCACTGCGCTGGAATTGACCGCGTCGTTTGCCGTTGCAAACGGCCTTTTGGACCCTATACGTTCAAGCACGTCAAAGAAACGTACTCGAAGGGACGGACAACTACGTGTTTCGACGGCCGCCAGACTTGTCCGGCAAATGGAGCCGACTGCCCACCCTCGGCCCTACCGCAAAAGGAACAAGCGACCTACAGAGACCTAGAAAGCAGCGTCATAAAGCAGATTAGAACGTGTCGTTGGGGCATGGATTGAGTTGATGTGTTGTGCGTACCTTGTGCGCAATGTGAGTTCGCTCGGAGTCTTGCAGTATCGGCAATGCACATGCTCATAAACGAGTTCGTGAGAAGGCCAATACTTGGGCATGCATGAGTAGATTACCTGAATGTAGCTCGCGTATATAGCCTGTGCATACTACGGAGACTGGCGGGGCCAAGACACGCTGAGCTGCGAAGTTGTTTCTTCGTCAGCGTGGAAGTTGGAATGACACGTGTGACCACATTTCACGAATTGAATTAATCAAACTAGCATAAAGCTCTCATTGGACAAAACAAATTCCGCCGATATCGATTCCTACGAATTCCAATCACAATACATAAAAATTGCTACCTCTGACTGGTAAAAAGTACAGGCGAACATACCAGGGTATACAAATTCTGAAGTACAACGAATCTGTATTTAAAACGTTTTACATTGACCAGGTCGGCAAGATGATCCATGCGATCCTCTTCGTCAAACCGCGCATTCAGCAACTCCATTGCATCAACATCCACCTGCGTTGCCTTGCTTCGAGATAACTTTTACGTGTTGTCACCTTTGATGTGAATGATCAAATGCATCACACGCTTCCAGGTAAGGAACGTCCTGTCCAATGTTTCTTGAGGCAATGACTTGAACGAATCTTAAACTGCGTGGATGACTTCCGCCATTGATCGGCACTCCGAGTGACTGAGTAGAGCTGAAAACCCAAGGTCGAGCACATTCAGGTCCGGCGACTGGAGAGGCTGGCATGTCAACTTGATCTTCCAACCACCAGAAGCGACGGCAGCGGCAAAACCAGCGTCGTCAACGGAAATGTGCGACCGGGCATTGTCTTGCTGTACGTATATTGTGTCGTCCGTGTCATTATTTGCCCAAACCCAGTGCTTTTTGATCGCATGAAGCACGGGCTGAACAAGGTAGTCGCGGTACACGGGCTTTGTCACGGTCACGGTCGACAAAATCGGAGTCCCAGCAGGACGTTTCCTGCTCTGACGCTGAGCAAGAGTTGTAGCGACCAGAGGCCAGCA
>NW_008580147.1:1896460-1898870 GCF_000520115.1 Aphanomyces invadans
ATGGTATAGCATTGCTTTCGCCCAGAGCGATGCTTGTGGGAGGATACGTTGGCCGCTGCATCTTTGGACTTGCTGTTGTTACCGCGCTTCCAGATGCGCCATCCAGTCGATGAATGTACACCAAAATCTTTGCAAACACGTTCCTCTTGATTTCGCGTTAGAGCACCATTTGTGCTTACTCTAAGCAGGTCTTGGTAAAGGAACATGAGCTGGTCATTGGTCAGGTTTATCTTGGTTTTTGTATGGCGACTTGTCATCGACGTAGCAAGTGCAGTTGTTCAAATAAAACTCCGCAAAAATATGACGAGAATCGTCTTGGTTCGTAGATTTCACCCAATCCAATAACTTTATTATCACGACATTTTATCACCTCCTGCACTTATTACCAGTCAGAGGTAGTGATTACTCCCTCTGTCCCACAATAATTGCGCGATTCAGAAAATGACGTACTCCTCCTCGAATAAAAATACAGTCACCTCAAGACATTATACTCGGTAAATATTTCACAAGGTGTACCAATTCAGCTGTCCAATCAAATCCATCAAAATACTTGTCTCAGAACCAATCAAAAGTCGGTATAGGCCAATTCCGGCAGTGCCTTTCGACACAGGAGGGGGGTTTACCTCGAGAACCCTCCTACCGAGCCTTACACCTTCACGCAATACCCACACCGCACACTCTTGTAGGTACTTATTCATCATTGCCCATACCTATTGGTTCTATTCCTACTTCGGCCATTGCAGAGATGAATCTTCCATCGCCTCAGTCGCTTAGGGCACTGCGCTCGAGCTCTCGGGCTAGCGTGTCGAGGCACCGCGCCTCTTCGACCTCCGCCGACACCGCTCGTTCCATGGCTACAGCATCCTGCGCGGCCAGCTTCTTCTTGCAAAGTGGTACACATCCGGCGGACACTGCACGTTTTGAGGTAGCTGTCCTTTGCGGGCCAGTTTTTCTAGCTCGTCAACCGACCTCGCTGACTTCTTTTGTTGTAGGGACTGAATCGCAGCAAAGAAGCCCAGGTCCAAGATATTGGTGTCCGGGGAGATTGGCGGCTGGGGAACGAGTGAGAAAACCCAACCTTTCTTGACGAATTCGTCGAAGGCGGCCTTGAGTTGCGTGTCCATGGGGGTGACGTGGGCCCGGGCATTGTCGTGCTGTAGCACCACCATCTTGTCGAGGTTTGGCCATTTTGCCGCAATCGAGGGTAGGACTTTCTCGAGAAGGAAGGCACGAAATACATCCTTTGTAACCGCGATTGACTTGGTTTCGTAGGTTCCAGCCGGGCGGTTGATGCTGGCGCGTTGAGCTGGTACTGACTCGACGAACGGTCACGTACCTATCTTGCCGTCCCACCACGTGCTGGTTTCGTCGATATATCGCGCTGAGGAATATAACCCGTGTATTGTACCTTTTGCTTTTACATGGTCGTTGTGGTTCGCGTTCCCCAGGAACGAGGTAGTACTTACGAATGGTCTTTGTAAGATAAAACCATTTCTCGTCCAGGTGCACGTAGTGTAGCATGTCCGACAGATGCATATGAGCCTTGATCATTGCCATGGCAAACTTGAGGCGACAGTATTTGTTAGCGTCCGTTAGGACTGGACGCATCGCATTGGAGTGGGCACGGAACAACCCGAGTTTCAAGTATCGGTGCAATGAACCACGACTTAATCCTATTAGATGCTTAGACGAAGTTGCATTTCCTGCCATACCAGTGTTTTCAGATATTTAACGAAGCGTTATTCGTTGTGCAAGAGGCACCTGCAGCAGCTTGACCTTAACTTGCTCGGCAGTGTAAGCTATTTTTCTGCCTGCTTTGCCTTTCTTTTTGTTTGCTACAGACACTTTCATGTTACCATGAGAGATGCCTTGGGCCTTGGCCAACGCAATGATTCGGCGTATAGTAGACACGTGACAATGGTACTTTGCAGCCAGCAACTGACTTGTACCTTAGGCAGCCGGGTGGGAAAGCCGTTGTTGCTTTGGAGCAGGACTTCCCGAAGGATGGCTTCGCGCTCCTCGTTCGTCAGGTCGGGCCGTGTTGATGACATTTTGAATGTGTGTCATTTCTGATGTATGCTTTATGTGGAAGTTTTTATGCTGCTTTTGACTCGGCAAATGACCCCCGTTTTTTAGATTCGTGCTTAAACTAACACACTTAGAAAGCTCTTGGCGCGCTCTGTGCAATGATCCAATCAGAGGTGCGATTGAAGATTTGAGGCGGCATATGCACAGCCTGAATTTGTCTTCAAAATTTAATTGTCAGTCATGTACACCCTCCTCAAACTCGCGCAATTCTTGTGGGACAGAGGGAATATTGTTTATGTGGGATCTCGAATATCAACTAAATTTGGTTTCGAACGTCATACCTCCTCTGCGTGTTTTTAGAAAGAACTGAAATTGTTTCTTG
>NW_008580147.1:1898970-1901235 GCF_000520115.1 Aphanomyces invadans
TTGTCTTGCTGTACGTATATTGTGTCGTCCGTGTCATTATTTGCCCAAACCCAGTGCTTTTTGATCGCATGAAGCACGGGCTGAACAAGGTAGTCGCGGTACACGGGCTTTGTCACGGTCACGGTCGACAAAATCGGAGTCCCAGCAGGACGTTTCCTGCTCTGACGCTGAGCAAGAGTTGTAGCGACCAGAGGCCAGCAACCCACTTTGCCGTCCCATCCTTGTCGTGGTCGGGCCACCGCAACCAAGAAGATCACATTTGTGATGTGCATCTTCCACTTCAAGGAGCGCGTGGGAACCGACTTTTCATGCCACGTGTAAAATCGACGGCGAACCTTGATCAGGTAAAACAATTTTTCGTCAATATGAACAATATTGTTGAACATGTTGTACTGACGTTTACCGTGTTTCAACAAATGCTCGCTACAAAATGCTGCGTCTTGTGCTCTTGGGTAAGCTTTGATTTCGACCAACTCGTTCGTACAGTGATCCACTTCTTGCGAATGAAGTTCCAAATCCAAATTGGCCATTGCGACAGACCAGTGGCCTTGGCGAGCGAGCGTTGAGATTGGCGGCGGTGAAAAGGTGTTCGTTTGATGAGTTGTTCAATGTCGTCCATGGTATAGCATTGCTTTCGCCCAGAGCGATGCTTGTGGGAGGATACGTTGGCCGCTGCATCTTTGGACTTGCTGTTGTTACCGCGCTTCCAGATGCGCCATCCAGTCGATGAATGTACACCAAAATCTTTGCAAACACGTTCCTCTTGATTTCGCGTTAGAGCACCATTTGTGCTTACTCTAAGCAGGTCTTGGTAAAGGAACATGAGCTGGTCATTGGTCAGGTTTATCTTGGTTTTTGTATGGCGACTTGTCATCGACGTAGCAAGAGCAGTTGATCAAATAAAATTCCGCAAAAATATGACGAGAATCGTCTTGGTTCGTAGATTTCACCCAATCCGATAACTTTATCACGACATTTTGTCACCTCCTGCACTTATTACCAGTCAGAGGTAGTGAATACTCCCTCTGTTCCACAATAATTGCGCGATTCAGAAAAATGACGTACTCCTCTTCGAATAAAAATACAGTCACCTCAAGACATTATACTCGGTATAAATTTCACAAGGTGTACCAATTCAGCTGTCCAATCAAATTCATCAAAATCTTGTCTCAGAACCAATCAAAAGTCGGTATAGGCCAATTCCGGCAGTGCCTTTCTATTCAGGAGAGGGTTTACCTCGAGAACCCTCCTACCGAGCCTTACACCTTCACGCAATACCCACACCGCACACTCTTGTAGGTACTTATTCATCACTGCCCATACCGATTGGTTCTATTCCTACTTCGGCCATTGCACAGATGAAATCTTCCATCGCCTCAGTCGCTTAGGGCACTGCATTCGAGCTCTCGGGCTAGCGCGTCGAGGCACCGGGCCTCTTCGACCTCCGCCGACACCGCTCGTTCCATGGCTACAGCATCCTGCGCGGTCAGCTTCTTCTTGCAAAGTGGTACACATCCGGCGGACACTGCACGTTTTGAGGTAGCTGTCCTTTGCGGGCCAGTTTTTCCAGCTCGTCAACCGACCTCGCTGACTTCTTTTGTTGTAGGGACTGGATCGCAGCAAAGAAGCCATGATCCAAGATATTGGTGTCCGGGGAGTTTGGCGGCTGGGAAACGAGCGAGAAAACCCAACTTTCTTGCCGAATTCGTCGAAGGCGGCCTCGAGTTGCGTGTCCATGGGGTGACGTGGGCCCGGGCATTGTCGTGCTGTAGCACCACCGTCTTGTCGAGGTTTGGCCATTTTGCCGCAATCGAGGGTAGGACTTTCTCGAGAAGGATGGCACGAAATACATCCTTTGTAACCGCGATTGACTTGGTTTCGAAGGTACCAGCCGGGCGGTTGATGCTGGCGCGTTGAGCTGGTACTGACTCGACGAACGGTCACGTACCTATCTTGCCGTCCCACCACGTGCTGGTTTCGTCGATGTATCGCGCTGAAGAATATAACCCGTGTATTGTACCTTTTGCTTTTACATGTTCGTTGTGGTTCACGTTCCCCAGGAACGAAGTAGTATTTACGAGTGGTCTTTGTAAGATAAGACCATTTCTCGTCCAGATGCACGTAGTGTAGCATGTCCGGCAGATACATATGAGCCTTGATCATTGCCATGGCAAACTTGAGGCGACAGTATTTGTTAGCGTCCGTTAGGACTGGACGCATCGCATTGGAGTGGGCACGGAACAACCCGAGTTTCAAGTATCGGTG
>NW_008580147.1:1905886-1911707 GCF_000520115.1 Aphanomyces invadans
CTCGCGCAATTCTTGTGGGACAGAGGGAATATTGTTTATGTGGGATCTCGAAGATCAACTAAATTTGGTTTCGAACGTCATACCTCCTCTGCGTGTTTTTAGAAAGAACTGAAATTGTTTCTTGCGCATTCCATTGACAGCCCGCGGAATGGCTCTTCGATTGTCTCCTGTGACGTTGAAGCCACCGGATGCATCGGTCATCTTGGAAAATAATGGATGTGAAACCTCTTCAACATTACTGTGTTAAGTGAGGTTTCACATCCGTTCCATAGTTAGTGTATGTCAAGCTCGTCCAACGAGTGTGGATATATTTATCACGAACGTCCAAGTTGAACGTTCATGAGGTACACTTGGGACCCCTTGGCATGATACGCAGTTGACCAACTTTGTCATGATTCGCGCCACAACGTCGCCTATTCATTGGCCAAATCCCCGCACCAATTTGTTTCCATTTTGAATGCGTCTTTTGACATTAGAAAATTTAAAACGCAGTGCGCATATAAATATTTCCGATGCCTCAGACTGGGTCAATTCTACCATACTCCTATATGTTGGCAAATTCAAGCTCAACGTATGTATGGTACTGCAGCAATTTGAGTTGGAGGTATACCCTTCATGGGAAACAATCTCCGAAGTCTTTGTGTATTTTTTATCCGATATTATTCGCGATATACTGAAGATTTGAATGTGCGCATATATTTATTTCGCGGACTGTATTCTTTTATTCCAAATCGTCCACCGCGGCATGATTGTCTAAGAGTCTCATGCGCTTAAAAACCTTGGAAGTTAGCCACAGGTGGGTATTAGTCCTCTCCATTCCTGAATTTCAGCGACCCCCAGCAACCACCAGTCGCACCTGCCGTCCACGACGCCACACCAAGCGCGACAGCAGCCGAGCGGTATGTCCCAGCGACTTTCGATCTATACTCATGTACAGTAGGTGTCAAAAATCTTCGTACCCACAACTATATTTTGTATTTTGAGTGCACATTTTATGCTTGTGCTTAAGCTACGTGTTAGTTTGAGTTTTGAATGTCGATTATTTTCATATATCTGAATCCTAGTGGGCGGTGTACTTCGTAGCACCACCCTTGTTGACAATGACCTTGCTGAGCCGTTTAGGCATTGATTCGATCAATTTCTGGATGAATGCAACTGGGATGTTATCCCAAATTGCCATCAATTGACGTTTCAATTGCTCCAGCGATGATGGAGGATTTTGGCGTACTCTACGCTTTAATTACTCCCACACATGTTCAATGGGGTTCAAGTCGGGACTCTGCGGGGATGACTAAGCATGTATGATGCGTTCTCATCAAACAAAAACCAAGCACAATCTACGTCTTGTGAATCGGTGCGTTGTCTTGCATAAACTCAAAGTCCATAGGAAGAGCGAATTTTAGAAAGTTATCAGGCAATTTCACCTCGTTCATGGCCAGATAGTCCGTAGACTTCATTTTTCCATCACATAAAACAACCGTTCCAGTACCGTTGTAGCCATAAGCACCCCTAACCATAATAATTTGACGGCCGCTCTGAATGTCGGAGCAAGGCATCCGTCAGAAAAATCTTCTCCAGCTCGACGCCATACGAAGGTCCGTTCGATCCCGACAATTTGAAGGGACTCTCGTCCGTCCAGAGGAGCTTCTTCCAGTCTTCAATGCAACGAAGTTGGTGTTTCCGGGCGTACGAAAGTCTCTTCAACTTGTTGGCCTTCGGGATGAACCGCTTGTGTCTGGCTGCGCGACCACGTAGGCCAACTGCCTTAATATGTCGACGGATTGTGGACATCGAGATGTCCTTGTCATAAAACACTGTGAAAGTATCCTTCAACGATTCGGCACTAAGCCTACGGTTTGTCTTAACTTCCCTCGAAAAAATGCGGTCCTCATGGGGTGTAGTTGCAGTAGAACGCCCAGAACGTGGAAAAGTGGTTGTTTGGTTGAGTGCATTGTAGGACTTAACAACGCTTTGGACAGTCCACTTAGATATACTTAATCATGCGCCAATATTGCCATATCCAAACCCTTCAAGGTGCTTTGAAATCACCAGGGACCGGAGTTCTTGGGAGAGCTCCTAGCTCACACGTGGATACTATAGTTGATGGACATTCAATGTTGAACGGTATGCAAAGGTAGGCGATGCTGAGCAAGTTGATAAGTGTTGTGAATATTTAGCGAGGTCAATCGACCCTGCACTTCAATGACAAGGAAAGTCCATAAGTAAGAAGACTATTGGATTGTTTTTGTATCGAATGTTTTGCCATGAAGGTTTTTGTGCACACAATTCATCCGATCTTGTTCAATCTGCATAACATTGATCGAGCACACGTTTAGCTTTACGCCTTGTTGAGGAAGTTATTATCGTACCCGCGTTGAATGGTGAACAAAAATATTACTAGGGGTATGAAGACTTTTAATGCCCACTGTACAGTATGTCCATCGTGCTAGGTATGCGGCGTCCTCCGGCACATGCGATATTTAGTCATTCATGCTGCGGTACAGTGAGCCCTGGAAAATGCTGACACCACCAAAAAAGCTGACCACCTCCATAACATGATCTGTTTTTAAAAAATCCTACCATATGTATATATTTATACCACCTGTGAAATGCCATTCGTTTTTACCTATTGCAAGTGTAGTTGCCAACTGTGATTGACGGACAAAAATTCTCCTGATTTTAGCCAATCAAGTCGGACTAAGGCGAATTTAGGAATTATGGTTCTGTCCTGCCTCCATGCAATGCGGGATAAAACATGTCGGCTTTATCCGGGGTTCACTGTGACGATTTGGAATAAAAATACCTCACGAACTCATAGGTGGTTGTAGATGCGAGGCCTTTTGAGGCAATCTTCAACCACTCCAGTACCACGTGGAATGAGGTACTTACGTACCTCATTCCTCAAAAACTTTTCTAGCATCATCATAAGGATTAAAACCACATTCATATGCAGTTAATTTATCTAAATCATCTTTTTGTTAACGACCAACGTTACCTTTCACAGTTTTCACAATTGCCCAAATCAATTCGATTGGTCGCAGGACGGAATGGTACGGTAGCGTGCTTACATACAACAGAATGTTTGCGATTCGGCCACGGCCAGCGCAACATATTGTTGCAACTGTCCGAGTCCTTGTCAAGCGGTGTCCCCGAACAAAGGACTGGACGAGTTAGATAACTTTTTTGTCGAAGGAATGTGATTGGAATGCGATAGTTTTGTTTGAGGGTGGAATAGCCTCAGCGACTACAGCTTTAGCGTTATATATGAACCATACTTCTCTCACAGTTTGCCCACCAGTCGAGAATAATTGCAATATGCCAAATGCATCCTACTTGCGATCAATCATGTCGAAAGTGAGTGTGAAGACGCAAAATGATGAGATGTTCTTCTTTAGCTAGGCTAAGTGGGCGACTCTGTTTGACGAACCCACAGATCTGGTCGAACCCGGCGTGGCAATAGTTGGCGGTAGACGGACCATGTTGTGGAATGATGTAAAAATTCGATGAAATATCAAGAAGGTACGTAAACTCGTGAACGCATACAAATTTATGATTTTGTACATCGTTCTCGATGGCAAGATGCAGGTTATCAGTACAAAGGTGTCAAATTGGCAGTCATTCAAAAGTTTGAAGCAGGATTATTAAAGAATATTACGTTTAGCAGGAATTCGTTTCAGCTCAACGAGCTGTATCAATTGACGTATCCTATGTCCACAAGATCCTGCTCCATCCTTGTGTATGAGTAAACGACCCGTGGTTCCTGCCCGCCACTGTATATATTTTTCTAAATATCCTTGCGTTTCCTATTCCGTTTCATGTAAGCACAAGGGGAGTTGTGGTGATAAATATATTCTTGGTTCGTACGTTACTTTTTCCCATCATCTCATGATACACTTTGATTTCAGTCATGTGCACTTTGGTGAACGTGCAAACGGGATCGCATGATGGTAAGGTCCGACGCTGCACCAGGATGGGCTTCACTCATGTCGACGAAGAATCCTTGCGGTGGCACGGACGCCTCAATCTTCAACCCGTACAACCTGCGCTTGTCACTGAACCAGCCATTTCACTGATTGAATCGGCCACCCGGTCGCTCGCACGGCTGCAATTTTACGTCGGTACATAAAGAGCATATAAATAGTTTTTGAATATGAGCGTACCTGGCACAAAGGTTGGTCATCAACGGCATTTTCGCAAAGTGCTTGAACAGTAATGGCTGGATGACATCGATCGTCCGGTGAATATGCAAATGCCTTCGAATGAAGTGATTGAAGATTCTTACCGGTCAATACGAACACGAAAAGTGAACGCCACTTACTAGAAGCAATTTTTCAACGTTTGCCGCGACCGCGAGGATGTCATTGACCCTACCGCTGCGACAACTTCGGACTGCACTGCGTTTTTCTACTTCATTGTAACGCAAGGTCGCCGCACAAAGTCAGTTGACTTGGCGAAGGCGCGTTGATGGCATACTTCAAGGAAGCAGGCGTTGAGCCAAATATGGCTCAGGTCGCCAAGTCCCGAGAGTTCGTCGTTGGCTTTCACAAATACGTCAAACAGAACAATTTGAATGACGAAAAGATGGCGCACCTTGTTACCGTGCACGAACTCTGCATATCATGAACTCATTTGATCAACTCAAGCCGTTCGTTCGATCCATACTCCGTTTCTTGTTCTCCGCACGCTTCATCGGCTGTTTTTGCATCAATGAGATGCTGAACCTGAAGTGGAAAGATGTTGAGCTGAATCGTAATCAACGTGGTGAGTACGTGTCCATCAGGTTGCGTTGGCACAAGAAAGCAAGTGTTGAAGACGACTGCCAAATCTACCACTAGGTGAACGAAGATGCTTACCCTTGTCTGCATGTGTGCTCGCTGTTTGTCGTGTATATGCGTCGCCGTGATGAGTGCCGCATGCAAGTCCAAGCAAATGCCTTTGTCTTTTCCCGTACAATATGCTGCAAAGAGGCATGCTTACTGTCGACTGGAGCAAGGGACTGGAGTAAAGTCACCTGGGCGAACACTCGCAGAAATTGTCGACCGAGCCCCAAGCATCACGCAAGGAGTGTCATTGCACAGCAACGCGTCGTGGTAGCAGCAAGTGTAGAGGCTTTGGTTCACATCAACGGTGCTACTATTTCCAAGAACTCAAGGCTTGGTGCCGTTGGCGAGATGCCAAGACTTGCTGTGAGTACCTTTTCACAAAAATTCGGGTAATAATAAAATCCTCGCTTCCTTCTCGAGACTCAAGACGTACCGTTTGGAGGTGCCGTAATGTCAAGTGCACAGCCAAATGTATTGAGTGACGCTAACATCAATCGAATTGCAAACCCGTGTGTGAGCCGCCTGCGTCAAGAACAAACTGCTTCAAAGCCTGTCCCCATTGCGGCTGTACAACAATGCGTCAAACGTCAATCGCTGACATTGTTCGTCCGAATATTGTACCAACTACTCACTCAGCCAAGGAAGCCTGGGACCAGTGGTTCTATGCAAACCCAAGCGATGGCGACTTTCGCGCACTGAAAGACTACCCGAAGGAAATGATTAAAGGTAATCGTAGGCGCTATGCAGAGCGTTTAGTTTTGGGGCGTGAGTTTATGAAGTATCAAACGTATGAGCAGTTCGAGAGCAACTACGCTGGTCATACGGGAACCTTTTCATCTATCTTGAAGGAAGTTCGACTTAGGAACAAGTGTGTTGACTTGTAATTGACTGTTTTTTACAGTTAATAGACCACTCAACCAATTATTGGGTCACTGGCGCAACGTGTTGTAACTTTGGAAATCACGAAGTGACTTCGAAATTCATTTCATGCAAAAATG
>NW_008580147.1:1923135-1924562 GCF_000520115.1 Aphanomyces invadans
ACCACCTCCATAACATGATCTGTTTTAAAAATCCTACCATTTGTATATATTTATACCACCTGTGAAATGCCATTCTTTTTTACCTATTGCAAGTGTAGTTGCAAGAGCAACTGTGATTGCTTTTGCAACTACACTTGCAATATGGACAAAAATTCTCCTGGTTTTAGCCAATCAAGTCCGACTAAGGCGAATTTAGGAATTATGGTTCTGTCCTGCCTCTATGCAATGCGAGATGAAAACATGCCGGCTTTATCCGGGGTTCACTGTGACGATTTGGAACAAAAATACCTCACGAACTCATAGGTGGTTGTATTGTGAATTCCTTCGAAATGTTCCGTTGAAGTGCGGTTGGCCTCGTGACGGGATTGATTCAACAATACCACGCAGCTCAATGATTGGCTAAAATTACTTGTATTTCGACCACTTTTACACCCCTCCATTTCCTTTCGACCCACAAGGGAAGGTCTCGAAGAGATGGAAGAAGCAACAACATGCGCATCCTAACACTGTGTTTCACTGCCTGTACGCGTACTACAGTCTTGGGTTTTCTCGGCAACACCTCGCGATTGTCTACAACAAGACAGAACGTACGATTGGGAACTGGATCAAGGTGTACCAGCAAACGGGAGGGTACCAACGAACCCACACCGCAACCGACAAGAAGTTCACTGCCGCTCAGAAGCAATGGCTTCTTGATTTCTACGACCGACATCCACTCGCCTACCTCGACGAAGCACAAAGTGCTTTCAAGAGCGTTCAGCGAGTCGAAATTTCGAAGACGTCCGTGTGGCAAATCATCCATAATCTCGTAGGAAACTCCACAATTCTTTTGCGTGTCAAAAGATTCCCCTCCATTGCTTCAAGTCGTCGCCCAAACGCCTCCCAGTCTTGCCGCAGCCGAGCGAAATCCGCAAGTGACCCGTTTGTACAATCCAATGCCATGTGCGCAGAGCGGGAGATTGCAGTAAACTGTTCTTCGAGTCGGCTGTCGGCTGGCCGGAGCAAGTGGGCGATGTAGCTTGGTGGTGGATGAGGGATGGCATCTTCCCATGAAGAGCGATTCGTGTTGCGTGTGACGTGTGTAGCCCACATGCGCCATACAACTGCTTCTGCACGAAAATTTGTGGCCCACTGCTCTTGTAGCTTCGCCACAACATCCCGCAATGATTGCTCCGCAATTGCTCCTGATCGATCGGTATGCAATGGCCGGACGCAGGTTGAAACAAACTCCTCGAGGTGTTGCTGGGTAGATATTGCTGTGCCATATTCGAAAACAACCAACTGAATCCTCTCCCCACGTGACTTGACGAGCCATTGATTCATAGCTGATTCGCTCTTACCAATGTCCACGATATGCTTTTTGGACTTGAGCAGCATCGCTTTCGACCATTCGGACTCACATGCAGTCTCGGACACCCACGCGTTTT
>NW_008580147.1:1926355-1929724 GCF_000520115.1 Aphanomyces invadans
GGAGATATGTGTGATGAAATTCTCCAATCCAAGAAAGTTGTTCCGTGCTTACTTGCGTCAACATCTTGGCGTCGTCCACAATGTGCTGGTTGCGCTTAGCTGGTATGGGCAGTGTGAACTCAGAGCTGAGAGAATTTCAATCCGACAACGTTGGGAGAGCATAAGGTTTCGAGGGTTTCTTAACCATGCGTTGAAACAAATGTTGGCAAGTGGAAGCGGAATCGCGGAGATATTTGAGAAACCTCTCTTCAAGCTGGCCCTCCCTGGGAGCTGGCTATGGCGTCACGAAACCTTTCGACGGTGCCCTTGCCCTCGGAAGCACCTTCGCGTGCAAGAACCGCACAGTCGAGTTGTGGATGAGTCCGTCGGGACTGGAAGTCAAAGGCTCGGATCAAAGCCAACACTTGTCGTGGCTTGACGTCGTTGGAGCAACAGCGGAGAGCACCACACTAAACATCAACACGTGCAAGAAAGACAACAAAGGCCATCGCCACCTTGACACGTTTGTGTTCAATGGACAAGGTAGTGACGACGTCAACGAATTCGCACAGGCCATCCGATATATGGCGAGATTTCCCGGCCAGCACAACCCAACATTGCCATCCATTGAGCAAATGGCAGAGCAGGCACCGCCATTGCAGGTATGCACCGGTCAATTCGTCTCGCGAAGTTCTGACATGGAGCGAATAGAAATGTTTGGTGCTCATCAATCCTGTTGGCGGTACAGGTATGTATCGCCCGCACATATATTGCGATTTTCTCATAAATGATCAAAACTGTGGTCTCGAAGGTCACGCCGAGAGCACGTACGACAGGAAGGTCCACAATGTGTTGGAAGCAGCTAACATCGTCGTCACCAAAGTATTAACAACGCATCAAGCGCACGCCATGGAAATTGCGGAAACACTCGACTTGACAGAGTACAACTTTTTGGTATGCGTCGGCGGCGATGGTCTCGAGTTTGAAGGTATCGATCCAACATCCTCCTGTTGGGGGGCTAAACACGCACTTTCATGCGATTAGTGGTCCAAGGACTCATGCAACGAAGTGACTGGCACGATGCGATTCGATTCCCGATGGGGGTACACAGCTCACGGCGTCGTTGATCTTACGGACGTGTATGCTTCAGATCATACCTGGTGGAAGCGGCAATGGATTGGCAAAGACACTCCTCCACAACGCCAGCGAAGTGTACAGTCCTGAAAACAGAGCCTTCATCATAGCCAAGGCCTCGCCGCAGTCACTCGATATTGCTACAACGAGTACGTGGGCGTCGCCATGAGTTGATTGCCACGTCGCTGTAGGAAACGCGACGTCGACAAGATACAGCTTTCTAAGTCTATCGTGGGCCTTCATCGCAGATGTAGACTTCGAATCCGAGTGGTGTCGCTTCATGGGGTCGACGCGATTCACGGTGGCGGCAGTCATGAAAATCCTGACCTTCAAACGTTGGAAGGGCCGACTATCTTACTTGCTCCCAGACAAGGATGCCGAACCTCAGCACTATTGGAACAATCCTGGCAACAACGAACCCTCCAATGCCCCCGTTATACATCTCTTGCCCAAAACGATAGGCGGGGCTCTCCCGAACAAATGGGCAACCATGGAAGGCAACTTCAGCCTCTTTTGGTCGACCAGTGTAAGCCACCCGACGTGGGATGCTCACCTCGTGCCTGGTGCGTCGTCCAGCGATGGATACTTGTACTTGGTGGTCGTCGAAGGCGATGCTTCAGTGATGACGATGACGAAGGTGCTGCTGGGCCTTGAAACCGGATCGCACACAGCATTGGAATCGGTCCAAGTCATCAAGACAAGGCAAGCCACGCACACTCACCAAGCGTGGTTCGTTTACTTGCGACTATTGTAGGGCGTTTGAACTCCACGTGGACGACCCGAACTTCCTGTCCTTGGACGGAGTACGATTCGGCGGCAACACGGTTCAAGTGGAAATGCATCGTGGGTTGACCTCTGTGATGGGTTTTCCTTGTAAATAATTTTGGTGCCGTTGAATCCTCGCATTACACAGACAACGCTTCGTTGACACTGTTAACCAAACCGCGCTTTGACAAACTCCCGAACGACTACAGCTGTCAGGACGACTGCTAGTGACGCAGTCGTCTTGGTCTCGAAGAACGCGTACGATGGCGACTCCCTCGGCTCGACATCTGACTCCTCGCACTCGTGAAGGTCAGAGACATTCGACTTGACGTGCACATCGACGTAGACAGGTCGTTCCTCCTCTCCGACAACACCCTGCTCTTTTAGCGCAGCCAGTTCGCCCGCCAGCTCTGCGATTTTGGCCTCGTATTCATTCGCAGCACGCTGTTGACGTTCTTCATGCTCTTTGATAACCTTGTCCAGCAGGCCTTGAGAAGACTTGGCTTCGTGGAGCAGCTTCTCCTTCTTCACTTGGCATTGCTTTAGGAGAGCCTTGAGCGTCTCGATCTTGGAGTCGCGTTTCGCAATGGTACCTTCAAGGGCCTACAATAATATGATGAGCACTAACGTAGTTAATAATAATGAACGCACCGCAAGGTCCGACGCAGCCTTCGCTTCGTCTTTCGCCGCGGACTGCATCTGCTGCAATTGAGCAGTCAGGAGGGCAATTTGACTCTCTCTATGGGCCAGCTTCGTCGTGAGTTCAATGTGTGCCATGTCGACAGGGGCAGGTTGCTTTGACTTTTCAGCGCGGAGGGTAAACAATTTGTCCTTGAGCAACTTGTCTTGCACTTGGGCTTCCTTCAATTGACCGCGCAGGGCTTCGACCGTTGCTTCTAACGCATCGACGCTATCGCTTTTTTGGCGAACCGCGATCGTGGATGCTTCCAGTTCTTCCGCCATCGACGCCAATTGCCCTTGAGTTAACAGTTTCGCAGATTCCAGGACCTACGTGAGAGGATGAGGATTCAACATCACCAAAAGCATTGCTCACCAGAATTTGTGTATTTGCCGTCGCAAGATCATTGGACGTTTCGTCGAGCTTCGCTTGCAACGAATGAATCTGGTTTGTTAAGTCGCAGATTTGGAGGTTGCCTTGCGTGATCACATGCTCGAGCTCTTCGTTCTTTGCATTGGCATCTGCAGTAGCTGAGGCGCGCCTTTCGGATTCGCGCGCTAGATTTGAGTTGACGGCTTCCAGTTGACTGTATTTTTGCACCCATGCCTGTATCGAAACGTCTTTGGAGTCATGGAAAGAAGTTCTGGCATTCATACATACCGAGATGTCAGCAGCCTGTTCATCATTTTTGGACATGGCAGCGGTAAGCATGCCCTGCAAGCTGTGCGTTTGGGTCGAAAGCTCGTTGAGTTGGTCGTGTTTGTCCTCGATCTCTTGCTTCAACGCTTCCTCACGGACACACGTAGCCTTCA
>NW_008580147.1:1930120-1936045 GCF_000520115.1 Aphanomyces invadans
AGTTGGTCGTGTTTGTCCTGGAGCTCTTGCTTCTGCGCTTTTTCTCGGCCACACGTAGCTTCCAGGTCGTTCTCGGTCTTCTCCAGCGAGACTTTCAAGACGTCATTTTCGAACGTGGCCGCGGCAAACTGGCTCTGCAAGCTGTCCACTTGAGCCAATAGTTCGTTTAGTTGGTCGTGTTTGTTCTGGAGCTCTTGCTTCAGCGCTTTTTCTCGGCCACATGCATCCTCAAGGTCGCTCTCGGTCTTCTCCAGCGAGACTTTCAAGGCGTCATTTTCGGACGTGGCCGCGGCAAACTGGCTCTGCAAGCAGTCCACTTGAGCTAATAGTAAGTTGAGTTGGTCGTGTTTGTCTTGGAGCACTTGCTTCAGCGCTTTTTCTCGGCCACATGAATCCTCAAGGTCGCTCTCGGTCTTCTTCAGCGAGACCACCAAGGTGGTGTTCGTCGTGTGTAGTTTTGCATTTGCCTCTTCCAGATCCTATGTATCGCATGAAACGGAGTTTTTTGGAGAATGAAGTTCAGTGAAGTATTACCGAATTCTTCGCCACCTCGAGGTCCACAAGTTCCTGTGTCATTTGATACTTTAGAGACGATTGTACTTCTTGTGCTGCTAATTGGGCAATGTTGGCCTTGCACTCAGCCAGCTCCGACTCAAGTTGGAAACACTGGTTTTGCAGAGACGAGGTCAAGTCTTTTGAAGTGGACAATTCGATGGCCAGCGCAGCATTTTTAGCCTTCTCACGGTCAATGTCACTGCGCAAAGAGATGTTATCGCGCTCCAATCGGGCCACGTGTGCCTTGCGGAACAGAGACAAAAAGCAAAAACGCCCTTTGACCCAATTCCGAATCAAATTCCATCGCTCGGTCGTTTTCTGATGTTGGCGCAACGCCAAATACTCTTTCGTGGCCAGTACGCGGCGCATCTATGTATCCATAGGCACATTTTGTTGAGTCCACGCGGCAGAGTGCATGGGACTTACGTGGGATTGAATTTTGACACATGCCCGTTTCTCGCGAACCTTCTCGAGCAACGACAGGAAAGCTCTCTTGGCCAAGTACGACATGCACGCTGCCTTGCCAAGTTTTTTCACGTACATGCTGCGTTCAAGTGGTCCCAGCCACGTGAGAAGCCATTTTTTCTTGGACGGCATGTCCTTTTGTCGCAGCAATGTCTGAAGGAACACCAATTTGTCGTCGACGCTGTTTTCGAACGCATGCTGGACCCACACTTTCGAGCACAGCGCATTCCACGCTTTAGACACTCGAATTTGGGTTCGCATTTTCTTGACCAGCTTGGTCGCAAGGATTTGGCGAAACCAGCACTGCAGCACCAACGCGCGACGAGCTAGCTGGACGCGGAGGAAAATCTTTTCAAACAGGCGCTGGACGACGACTTTGGTGACTGCCGTGATCCACCGACGCTTGACAGTGTACTGCAGCAAGCGTGTCTCCAATTCCTCGGTGTCCAACTTGGGCGTCACGTTCAGGACGGTGTCAAGCAAGTGAATCTTTCCCGTCTTGAAGAAGAGCTTCGTGTCACCCAACCGATAGTCGTCAGTGGGAAATTCCAACACGTAGCACAGGGCACGCGCAAAGAGACGTCCGTTGTCGTGGAATTGTACCATAAAGTCCATCCCGAGGAGATGAATGTACGTGTCAATCAGTTCTTCGTACGAAACGCGCGTGGGAAGTCCAACTTGGAGCACTTGGCAAGCTTGGACGGTCCCGGAGCAGCGTAGTTGCTGGACAACACTCGGGCGGTTGAAGATTTTGGGGTCCATTGTGGCGTTCGGCTTGATGCACCGAATGAAGTTGCTCCGCGTCGACTCCAATTCCACTGCCAAACCCTTCATCTGCTGGGAGAAGATTTGGGTCACGCTGCCTGCAGGCTTGTTCGCGGGCCCAACTCCACGACGGCGGTTGTTGGACGCATCGACGGGGCGATTCAACGGGGTTTTGAGAATTTTCAGTGACGAGCTCTGCATCAGTTCGTCGAATTGAGTCGACGCCACGTTGTTGTTCTTATCCAGAAATGACGTGATGTTGTAGCGCACAGTGCCTGCAAAGTGCTTGATGATAAAGGTGTGCTTGGCGTCGCGGGGGTGGGGTTCAATGAAGCTATATCCAAGTGAGAATGGTAGTGATCGGGGGAAGGACAGACACAAACGTACGTACCAAGGGTGTTGTGAAAACAGCTTGCGGAACGTTTCGTTGAGCTTTCGATCGGACGGCCCAGCAAGCTTCCCGACCGTATCGATAATAGAGAACATGCCTTCGTTCTTGGCCGCAATAAGGTTCAGACAATCTTTGTTGTCGTCATATTGCACGACCAGGTGCTTGGACTTGATCGCTGAATCGTTCGAGTGGTCGTTCATCGCAGGTGGGAAGATCGGGAATCGGAGGGCCGCGTTTTGGGGGGCAAAAATGTTTTCCAAATGGTACAGCTCGAACTCGTTCTTGAGAATGCACTGGTTGAACATGTTTTGGAGCGTCTCGTTCGCGTAGTTGATCATTAACTGTTCGAGCGAGTTGCGGTTGTTCGGCTCAAAATCCTCAAACCCGAAAATGTCAAGCACTCCAATATACGGCAGCTCGTCCTTCTTTTCCACGTTGAACTCGAGCGCGTTCGCGCACTGCATCATAAGGAACCCAAAGACCTTAACAGCAAGCACTGCGTCAACCCACAATAGTACAACGCTTTAAGTACCTGGTCGTAGATCGTCTTGGCAATCGTGTCGCGGGAATAGCTGGCTTGACGTGTGTCCTTCTTCAAAAAAAAGACAGACGCTGCACGCTGCAAACTAGGACGTCCACCACCAGAATCACCTACGACTTCGTTGGCCATGCGACTGATCTTTTTCTTTAGAATTGCATCCATCAACGTGTCGGGATCAAGCCCAAGCAACTCTGCCGCGACGTCGAGGGGACCAGTCTGCGCAGGATCGTGCTGGTTCAAAGTCGCCGTCGTGCCTTCTTGAGTGTCCTCTTCGTCGAACGTCAAGTTGCCCAAGTGCAACAACCCCGACACGACACGGAAAAGTTCGTCCGAATCGATATTGACGTACTCCAGCGCGTCAACGAGTTTTTGAAAATTCGCCTTGTCTTGGACAAACTCGCTCGTCCAGCATGCTGACCGGTTCAAGTAGTTGTATTGGGCAATACAGTCGTCGATGGTCAGTTCGCCCTTCGAGGACTTTTCTGGGGCTGGCAAGTACGGGTTTGGGACTAACTTGAGTTCGTTCAAGTATTTGGCGTCGCCGGATTGTAGGAGTTCGTAAAACACGTGAAAGTTACGCTCGCCCGCTGGTGTTTGGACCAATCGCGATGTTTCGAGCAAGTATGTATCGATGGACGCGCCGGAGAGATGCAAGTCCGTGCCGGACGGCATCTTGGTGAATTGCAGACGCATGTACTTGCCAAATCGACTTGAGTTGTGGTTGCGGTGGGTTTTGGCGTTCCCAAAGGATTCCAAAATTGGGATCGTTTCCATAAGGCGGTCGCCCAGAGCGTGCTCTCGCTCGGCGTCTTGGTTGTTGACCGTATTCGCCATGCTGATTTGGCTCATTTCGTCTTGGTTCGATTGGAATCCAGGAGCCGTGGGGTAGACGTCGGAGCTGGCGATCGTGGAGCGGTCCGTCAAATAGTTCAAGATGATCTTGGACGTTTCTGTCTTGCCGGATCCGCTTTCTCCGCTGATCACAATGGATTGGTTTTGCTTCACGGACCGCATTTGACGGTAAGCGTTCTTCATGCATCGTGTTGTCAGAATTCTGTTCATGGAGGGAAGCTAGTGTACGTACTTCGGCAATGTGGAAAGGATGCGGGGGACTCTTGTCGAGGGATTGATGCACGAACGGGAGCTTATCGACTACAGGCAAGCGACGCAATGGATTGACGGCAATGAGGATGTTGGACACGCGAGTGTACGGTTGGCAGTCGTTCTGGTTCCATCGATCAAACACGTTCTTCACTAGCGACGGTTCATTCATGTGTCGCAACGACGTCATGTCAGGGTACGTCCTACAGGCAACGATCCATCAGAATGCAGTGCACTTGTGCATCGTCGTGGACCTACGTAAACAAGGGATTCGCCGGGACGAGCGACTCGGTAGAAAGATGGACGGTGTCCGGTTCATTCGGCAAGACGTCGCCAGAATCCTCGTCCACGAACTCAAACAACGCAACAGACTTGTCGGCATTCACGTCAGCGAGGCGGCCAAGCACCCATTCTGTGTCGCCCGCCTTCTTCCAGTACAGGGCACCTGCGGCGAACGGAAGCGCCATCACCACCGACCGAATTGAGAGTGATTTGCAATATCCCCCACCGCAAGATGGACAAATCTCAGCGTCGCACTTTACCGAGTTCCGCGTTTCTGATTGGCTCAAGGAGTCTTGCACCAGCCAATAGCTTTTGCGATTTCAAACGGGAAAAAAGGACAGTTGAGGCAGCGAGGCGGCGGATCATGCAGACACGGCACAAAAGGACATCGTTCCAACCGAGTCGCACTGCGATCGCGGCGAACGAGACGGTGGATAAGGTAGACGCAATGGAAGAGTGCTGGGAAGCCACGACCTGTTTGCTGCTCGTGGTGCGACCTGCACAGTAGATACTCGACACGATATTGTTATGGAGAAAGTAGCAAGGACATTAGGAAACACCTAGTCAAGTGTATGTGTACCGCACCCATCGCGTGGCTCTGCGTCGCCCCCTTCATGGTATTTGAGGAAGGAGGTGTTCATGGTTCATGCAGGCGGATTCGACCGACGTGATGCGCGAACGGGTCCTGTGCTCGCAAGCTTGTACAATCTCGAAGTTGTGTGCAATCCGTGCGATCCATTGAACGGTTCCACGAGGAGTAGTCTGGACGACAACAAGCGAGGCGAGTGCGAGATTGCCAAGATCGCACCATGCCATTTCGATGGAGGTCAAGTGGCGCCGCTGCGGATAGTGTGGGATGTTGGAGGGATCATGCCACCGCAGTGCACGAAAAGTTCAGAAATTAGCTGCTGGACCGATAGGTATTCTAGATCCTCCCTGTACGCTATGGTGGGGTTCCAGCTTCCGATCCAGAATCGTCGGCGCTGCCGTCCGAGAGGGGGTCGAAACTCGAGAACGCGCGAATGTTGCGAGGCACGGAAGGGTCATCCACGACGTTCGACGACGGGGGGAGCTCGCCCCTAGCCATTCGTAATGTATTACTGGCAGTCGGTCGCTTTACCAGCGAGTTTGCAAAACTACTTTCCGGAGTCTTCGATTTATATTTTGGTTTCGAATGGCTTGCATTTCGAGCAAGTGGACCGGGTTCCCTTGGCCATTGTGGGGGGTTGCAAAAATGTGGGCCGGACGTTCGTCCCCACTGGAGGGCGACACCAATCCCTGAAGGTCACTCGCTACGCTGAGCTCGTTCAAGCGGAGTTGGCAGCGGAGATCGAGGATTGCTGCGTCTTTTTCTGCAATCGTTTGCTTCAACTGAGCCTACTCATGACGTTAAACGTGAATGACGACGTCAACTTACAATCAATTCTTTCGCGAGGGATTCGTTGACACTCTGCTCGTGCTTGACTTCGAGCAGCTTGAGCTTGGCCTCCAATGCCTCGACTTTGTCGTTGTTCATGTCCAGGCGATGCTCCAATTCTTGACGAGAGTTCGGCGACAACGACGAGCCGACAGAGGGCACCGAGATGAACACGGTTTGGACATTCGGATGCAAGGCAGGCCCAACATGCATGGGGGTCAAGAACCTGCGATGGTCGGACACAACAGTCGTCGTCGGCGCCTTCAATGGAAGAGTCTTCGGCCAGTCGTACACAACGACGTCGCTCGAAATCGTCGATGGATCGCCATGTCCCTTGATTTCCTGTAATAGCGTCTTGAGACTTTTGCCATGGACCAGCACGGTGACGAACCGTCAATGGATGCTCCT
>NW_008580147.1:1937520-1961393 GCF_000520115.1 Aphanomyces invadans
AGGATCAAGTCCTCGGTCAGTCGCACATTTGTCTTTTCCAACTCCTGTGGCGCAGTCAGACCATTGGCGAGGGCGACGCAGTATCACCTGATCTGTCAAGGGCGCTCTCAACGCGACTGTACTGGCTATCTCCACCGGAACTTGTTGCGGTGCGTCTCGCAGGGGCATGTCCCGGCTGGCATTGTCAACGTTGCCGTCGGACGTGTACTTCTGAAGTTGAGCGGCCAATCTGGTGTTCTCGTCGTGCAACTTGGTCCTTGTCGTATTGAGCTCCTGTCGCTGTGGTGAGAACAAGTCGAGATCTTGCAATTGCAGTGTATACCAAGGCATTGGCGAGGGTCGCCGCAAGCTGGGCTTCCGTTTGCTGCAGTTTGTCGTTGGCTTGGTCCAATTGAGACTTAAGTTGAACCAACTCGTATGCTCCTTCGACAACCTGATGCTCCAGCTGAATCTGCCGAACGTTGGCGTCGGTGGCAGCCCTGACCAATGCTGCCATCTTTTCTGTTAGTGTCCGTGTGTTGAGCGCCATTTGTTGGCGAAGAGTGTCTTCGTCCTGGAGGGGAATGAGATGATGGTAGAAATGGGAACCGTCGTACTATATCCTCGGAGCTGTTCAACCCCACTTGGTCGCTGGGCTGGCTACTTAATTGTTGCTGTATGCTGAGCAATTCTGAAGTAAGAGTTGAGACATGATCGCTGGTGGAATTTGTGTGCTCTGCGATTTCGCATGTAACGTTAGTAGTCATGAGCCCAGTTTTTTCCAGCAGGGCCACTTGTGCCCGCAGCCGAACGTTAGCCTGCGCCACTTCACCGCAACTAGCTTCGGCATCCTAGTTATGTGCGAAGTGAGGAAGTGGGAATTGAGGGAGCCGGCGAGTGTAACGTACAGCAAGCTTTTGCTGCAGCGTCTCCACTTGCTTTGCGTTGGTTTTCACTTCGCTTTGACTGATCTCGAGTTGAGATTTCAGCGACAGGATCTCGATGTTCTTGGAGGAAAGTTGAGATGACAAGTCCAGCTCACTAAGATGGACGTCATGGATGGCCTTCTTGGACTCGGCGACTCTCTGGGCCAGCACAGCGTTGTCCTTCTTCAGTTGCATCTTCATTGTTTCTTCCGCCTGAGGAGTACGTCCTTGAGCCTCATGAGCCTCATTGCACAATATGGAACGAACCAGCACGACGACCTCCTTCACAGCGATGCGCTCTTGTACTTGATCGAGGCGAAGTTGCATTTGCTGCAACTCTGATCCAAGCTCGACCACCTGCTGTGACCTCTCGGTCAGCTGGCTGTCCAATTCCGCCTCGACTTGCTTGGACACCAACTGGCTCTGTTTTATCATGTGGAGCTCGTCCGCAAGCGTCGCGTGCGCTTGTACGAGTTGTTCTCGAACGTCTTCGAGCTCCTACACCTACTGTCAGAGTGCCATAGGACGCCAAAAATGACAAACCTCAACCGTAGCCGACTTTTCCTTAAGCGCTTGTCGCGCCATTTGCAATTCTCGAGTCACTTCGCCCAAACGGAGTTGGTCGACTTGACGCTGGTTTGTCAGGGCGCGGATTTCCGTCTCGCAGTTGGTCAAGGTTTCGTCCATCGCCACCTCCCTTGCCTTGCTCTCTTCCAAGCACGTCGTCAACGTGACGACCTTTTCACGCAACGTGCTGTTGTCAATGTTCGTTTGGGTTTTAAACTGTTCGAACGTCTGCAAATGAATTGAGTCGCGTCAACGTGTTCGTTTTTCAGTACCTCGGCAGACTTGTTGTGGCGTTTTACTTCAGCCGCCGTCTGCGCCAGTTGCGCTTGGACATTGTGGAGCTGCGCCTCCAACACCGCAATCTGGGCGTCACTCGCGGACTTTTGGGCCTCCAAGGCCAACGCGAGTTCCTTTTCTTTGGAATCGGCCAACACCGATTCCATTCGCCGCATGTTCTCCTTGAGTTGGAAGCATTCTTCCTTGTACTCATTGTTCATGGCTTCTAGAATCTATGGTGGCAATACAAAGGCGGCGAATTTCTAAAATACCGGGATAAAGCTGGAAACATACCGTCAGTTGATTCGACTGGGCCAAATGCGATCGAGTCGCTTCGTCTAGCTCCAAGCGCAAGGTAGCCAAGGTATTGTTTAACTCGGCTGCTTTGCCTTCCGCGTTCAGCCGACTGGCCTCCAAGTCGACCACTGATGCATGGAGCGCTGCAACATCCACTTCTTGCTCTTGGAGTTTGTTCGACATACCCCATTGAATCCCTTCAAGCTCCTAAATGGCCGTTGTTTGATTAACCACGGCAGTACATAGTGAAATCGACGTCATACCGTGGCATACATCGATTGGGACTCAAGTTGTTCGTGCGTTGCGGCCAGCACAAGACGAAGCGCGTTCAGATCAGCTGTGAGCTCGGTGACTTGACACATTTGCATCGCAATTTCGCGCTCGTGCAATAGCTCCAAGGCTTCGAACTGAGTCATGAGGGCATCGTTCTCATCTGTCAGCTTTGCGTTGTACACTTCCAATTCCTGTGTCGCCACCGGCATCGTCATCGAGAAATCCGCAAGGAAGGTTCCCACGTACTGAAATTTGCGCCGTCTTGAGGCAGATGTCGTGCTGGGCGTCGTTCATCTTGTTCTGAAGCGCATCTACTTCGCTCACAAACGCATCGACTCGCTGGTTACTTTCCAAGACGAGCGTTGCATTGTGCTCTTTCGACAGCGCAAACATTTGGTCGAGCTCTTCGCATTTTTGCTCGAGTTCTTTGGACGATGCAGCCAATGCTTCGTTGGTAGTTTCAAGTCGTTGAATAAGACTAGCTTGGACGGTTCGATCTGATATGGCATGGTCTAGTTGTTGTTGGAGGGATTGTAGGTTCCTGGCCATTTCGTCGACCTGAGCGTCTTTCGCCGACAGGTTCAATGCATCCGTTTGCGCTTTTAGCTCCAGCGCTTCGACTGTCTGTGCAAGTGCCGCTTCCTTGGCGGCCCACGATACCGCCATCAGTTCGACCGACGCGATTTTTTCCGTCATTTGAGCATTGGCCTTGGTCAGTCGGTCGTTGTCGACCATCAGGTGGGATACGCTTCGTTCCAAGCCCATCACGTGGGCTCGGCGATACATGGCCAAGAAGCATATGTTCACCTTAGTGGTCATGCGGATGCGAGCCCACCGCATGCACGCACGATGTCGCTCGACCATCTTTTGAAAGTGTTTCGTCGCCATCACCCGACGAAACTAGAGAGATGGTCAGAACGACTGTTTGGGGAAGTGCTAAGTAAAGGTGGCACCTGCGATTGAAGTTTCACCGCAGCACGTTGGCGTTGAACTTTCTCGAGCAAGGAAGAAAACGCGCGCTTGGCCAGATATGCCACGCACGCCGCCCGTCCGAGCTTGCGAACGTACATTGCCCGCTGTAATGGACCCAGCCACGTGAGGAGCCACTTGGCGTGTGGCGGCAGTGTCTTGTGCTGCAACAATACGTTCAACAGCTCGAGTTTGTCCTCAACGCTTCGATCGAAAGCCGCGCGCACTTGCAATTTGTAGACCACGACGTTCCACATGCGCGACACACGATTCAGCGTGCGCATTTTGGCGACGTGCATCTTGGCCAACTGCTGGCGGAACCAACACTGCAGCACGATTGCACACCGGCCTTGACGACAGTTCCAATACAAGTTCTCGTACGCTCGAAGCACCACAACCTTGGTTGCGGCACTGACCCACCGCGACTTGGCTAGGTACGACACGAGGCGTTCCTTGAGCGTCGCTGGGGGGAGGGGCGGCGTGACAGCCAAGACACTGTCGAGTAGGTGAATCTTCCCTATAGGGAGCGTGTAAGCACGTTCTAGCCACTAATTGCACCCAACCCGTCTTGAAGAAGAGTCGCGTATCACCAAGCCGGAACGCATCGGTCGGAAAGTCCAAGACGTTGCACAGTGCTTGGGTAAAGAATCGATCGTTGTCACGAAAACGCTCCATGAACGACTGGCCGAGAAAGTCCGAGTAGATGAACACGAGTTCTTCGTACGACACACGGGTCGGCAGCCCCACTTGGAGGACTTGGCACGCTTGGATGGTTCCCGAGCATCGCAATTGTTCGAGGACGCTCTGTCGGTCAAACACGTTCACGTCCATGGCAGGGTTCGGCTTGATGCAACGAATAAAGTTGTTGCGCGTCGAGTCAAGCTCGACGACGAGGCCTTTCATTTGATGCGCAAACATCTCAGACACACTTCCTGGTGGCGTTCTCGACGGCGCGTACGATGCCGACAAATTCAAGAGGTGCAGCGTCGACCCAGCGATGAGTTCCTTGAACTGGGGTGACGCAACGTTGTTATTCTTTTCAATAAAACCCTCAACGTGGTACCGCACGACGCCGGCGTAGTGCTTGATGCAGAACATGTGGGGGACGTCGCGAGGGTGGGGTACGACAAAGCTAGCCACACGCATGATGCGTGACAAAGGGTAGGCAAAGAGGGGGGGCGGGAGACGTACCAAGGGTGCTTTTTGAATGCGGTGTGGAGCTTTTCATTGAATTTCCGGTCTGATTGACCAGCCAAACGCCCTGCCATGTTGAGAAGACTCAAGATGCCTTCCCGGCGGTCGGCAATCAAGGTCAGACACTCCCGGTTGTCGTCGTACGAGACGGCCGCCTTGGTCGAGTCGTTGTGGCTACAATCGGTTTCAGTCCCACGTATCGAAACTAGATCAAGTTGCGATTCCGTACAGTTTTGGCGCAGCTATGACGGCGTCAGCGGGAACTCGGACAAATGGGAAGAGAAGCGACGCGTTTTGAGGGGCCCAAATGTTCTCGGCTTGGTATAGTTCCTGTTCAGCTTTGAGAATGCACTGGTTGAACATGCTCTGCAGCGCTTCGTTGGCGTAGTTGATGAGAAGTTGCTCGAACGAGTTTTGGTTCTTCGGCTCGAAGTCTTCAAACCCAAATATATCGAGCACGCCAATATATGGTAGTTCTTCCCTCAGCGCGACGTTGTACTCCAAGATTTCGGCGCATTGGAACATTAGAGCGGTAAAGACCTTCATCAATGCATAAACGCTCGTTGCCCATCCAACTAACAAACGCCGTACCTGTTCAAAGATCATCTTGGCCACCGTGTCTCGCGAATACGATGCCTGCTGCTTCGTTTTTCCGACAAAGTAGACCGACCCGCGTCGTTGGAATGACCCTTTCGTACGCTCTATTTTCTTCTTGAGCAGCGCGTCGATTAAATCGGCGACCTTGATGCCAAGCAAGTCGGCAATGACATCGATTGCGGCCTCCGGGGCATCTTCGCGATGGATCAGTGCCGTCAATCCTTCTGCCGTGTCCTCTTCGTCAAAACGCAAATTGCCAAGATGCAGCACCCCCGCCACGATTCGAAACAGTTCAACTGCGTTAATGTCGGCGAACGCGAGCGCGTCTTTGAGATTCTGAAAGTTCACGCAGTCGTTGACAAATGGACTGGAGGTACACCCCGAACGATTCAAGTAGTGGTATTGTTCGAGCCACGCGTCGCAGTTCGTGAGGCGGTCGGCGTCCTTGGACATGTACGGATTCGGAATCAACTTAAGATCGTGCAGAAGTTTGGCGTCCCCGGATCGGAGCAGTTCATAAAACACGTGGAAGTTGCGCTCGCCGGCGGGGGGGTGCACCACCCGCGACGTTTCAAGCAAGTACGTGTCGATGGACGCGCCAGTCAAGTGCAGCGCATTGCTTGTGAGGTCGGCATCCGGTGAAAACTGGAGCCGCATGTACTTGCCGAACCGACTCGAGTTGTGATTGCGGTGCGTTTTGGCGTTCCCAAACGATTCCAAAATTGGGATCGTCTTCATGAGGCGCTCTCCCAGGCTGTGCTCCATGCCGCCCCGCTCTGGATGCTCGTCTTCATCGTCTTGGTTCGACCGTGGCAACGGTACTCCCGCGCTACCCCCCGTGAATTTCGACCGCTCGGTCAAGAAATCCAAGATGATTTTCGACGTTTCTGTTTTGCCAGACCCGCTTTCGCCGCTGATGATGATCGATTGATTCTGTTTGACCGTGCGCAGTTGTCGATACGCATTCTAGCAACATACACGTTCAAAATGGAGGAAAACGTCCGCGTCAGTGCTGCACCTCAGCGACGTTGTATGGATGGGGCGGTGATTTGTCCAGCGACTGCGTCGCAAACATAGCTTTCTCGAGCCTCTTCAAGTACCGCAGCGGATTGACGGCGATCAAGACGTTTGACATGGACGTGTATGGCTGCCGATCAGTCGAGATCCATCGGTCATACAGGTTTTTAAGCAATGCTGCCTCGTGGAGGTAGCGCAGCGACGTCATGTCAGGGCATGTTCTACGTATCGTCGAACGTGTTGATTAAGTGCTAAGGTTATGAAAGTACGTACGTGAAGAGCGGGTTTGCAGGGCATAGTGTCATTGTGTGGAGCTGCACGGACTCTGTTTGATTCGGCATGCGACTTCCTGTCCGCTCGTCGATGAGGGCGCACGTGCCGACGCTTTCTGCGACATTGACACTCGTCAGCTTGACGAGCACCCAGTCGTCGGACGCTTCATTATCCTTCTTCCAGTACAGGTCGTTCACTCGGTAGATACTGTCCATGACAAGATCGCCGTCCATGACTCTTGTCGAGCTGTGTCGGTGCAGGCGGGACGCGATCCTCGTGTGAGCGAGCGTTGGGTACTTGATGTGGATGCCACGGCGCTGGTGGGTGAACACGATTAAACGTATCTTTGTGGGTAAAAACCTCCTTCAAGATGTTCGAAGCACCAATCAGAGCGCGACATTCTGTCGTAGTATTACTAATAATTTCATTCGCGTCGTGCGATTCATTCGATTGAAGTATGGCACTAGGCACATGTTGACTCGACGCGTGGTTCTATCAACAAAATACCTATAAAACGTACATGCTGTGGGCGTTCGTCCCGCAGCACAGTTCCTCCTTTCTTGGCAACTTCGCCCAAAATTCCACCGATCGCATGCGAGTTTGCGATGGGGCGGCACACGAGATCACGCGACGGTGCAGTATTGTTTAGCCAAACTCGGGGGACGAATGTTTGTCGGTCGTGTGCGGAATCTTCATCACCCAGCAACAGCACCGTGCATCTGGCCGTTCAAAGCAGAGTCAGCCACATACTACGACACCGGGCGTAGGTCCCGATTGCTACATGTACATGTCCGTTCCACACGCGAGTTGAATGCCAGTGGCTTGATTCAAAAGAGTGTCGCCGCACTGATGAGTGGAATCCCTTCACGCCATACAGTCCCTTGCGAGCTCACTGTAAACCGAGCAAATGAGGGATGGTGCACCATGGGGATCGAGTCCAACCGGTCGATTTGTGTGTGACGCTTCCGTCGTGTGGGAGCTGTGAGACAAGAGTAATAGTATTACTAATTTTAGCGGTGTCTACTATTAGTAATGTTTAGTAATTGAATTTGTCACCGATTCCACGAAGATTATTTCTCAAGATCGTCCAACGAATGGAAATATTTCTCACGATCGTCCAGGTTGAACGTTCGGGACGTATTTTTATTCCAAATCATCCACCGCGGCATGATTGGCTAAAAGTCTCATGACCCTGAGGATGCGGAATGCCTAGCATGATGGACCGGGTGTACATGAGTACAGATCGAAAGTCGCTGAGTCATACCGCTCGGTGGCTGTCGCGACCGTTGCGGTGTTGTGGATGGCGGGTGCGGTCGGTGGTTGCAAGGGGCCGCTGAAATTCTGCAATGGAGAGGACTAAAAACCAAAACATCTCTGCGTGACTTACTTCCAAGGTGTCAAGCGGATGAGATTTTTAGCCAATCATGCCGCAGTAGACGATTTGGAATAAAAATACGTCCCGAACGTTCAACTTGGACGATCGTGAGAAATATTTCCATTCGTTGGACGATCTTGAGAAATACCCTTTCACGAACCGGTCGACGGTCACAACACGCAGTTGAATTCCGGTGGCAGCCCAAGCGAGACTCGAGCGGCATATGACTGAAACAGCGCCGAGCCAGCTTTGTGTGGGGCATCTCTATTGGGCCCAAACGAAGCCCAATGAATGGACACTCACCCGGCTTTCTTCCTTCGATGCGTCATCGGCATCTGCCGTGTTCGAAATCGTCGATGAATTTACTGACGCCGCCGTCCCTGGGTCCGATCAACTCACGGTGGACACGACCACTTGCGCGGTCTGCCCGGCAAACCCTCTTTTCGTGTACTGAGTGTCGAACCCTCCATGTGACGTGATCTCAAATGCTCTGGTCACTAGGACAAGGTCAGACATGACCGCAATGCGGTACTTGCACGAAGCTGCTGTGGTGAAAAACCTCCACGATCGATGGATCGCCGATGATCGGCAACCATACACGTCCATGTCGAATGTCCTCATCGCCGTGAACCCGCTGCGGTACTTGGCGGCTGTGGACAAGTCCATGTATGTTCGCCAGTCGTTGGACAAGTCGCCTCCTCACCCCTTCCACGTTGCCGAAGTACGCGCATCTACGGCCTCCAGTGCAACGAACACCATCTGACGTCCCCCTTAGAATGCCTACCGGCAGCTGCGATCCATGCGGCAGAACCAGTCGATTGTCATCAGTGGCGAGAGCGGATCCGGCAAGACTGAAACGTCAAAGATCATCTTAGAGTTTCTAACCGATCGATCCTCACTGGACGACTACAACGCGACGGCTTCAGTCCTTACGGACAGCCACGCCCGCGAGCAAGCTCTTGGCGACCGACTCATGGATACGATTCCAATTCTCGAATCGTTTGGAAACGCCACGACCCACCGCAACCACAACTCAAGTCGGTTCGGCAAGTACATGCGGCTCCAATTTACGCCGGACACGAGCGGCTCGGATTCGGCGCTGCACTTAGCCGGCGCGTCCATCGACACGTATTTGCTGGAAACCACCCGTGTTGTGTTGCCGCCGGCCGGCGAGCGGAACTTTCACGTGTTCTATGAACTGCTCCGGTGTGGCGACGCATCGCTTCTCAACGAACTCAAACTTGTTCCGAATCCGTACGCCAAGGTTGAAAAAGCCCGACAGAACGATGTGGAGGCGTGGATTGACGAATACCAGTACCTGAATCTATCTGGTTGTACTTCGAATCTGTTCCTTGACGACTGCGACAACTTTTCCAAGCTCGTGAAGGCGTTGCAATACATTAACATCGACGCGACAGAACTATTCCGGGTAGTGTCGGGGCTGCTCCATCTCGGCAACATCCAGTTTGACGAGGAAGAGACCGAAGAAGGCATGACGGCAGCGGTTCACCTCGACGACAGAGCAAGCGCTGTTACCGTCGCCGCCGAGATGCTTGGACTCGATCCCGTCAGTCTCTTGAATGCGATCCTAACCAAGAAATTTAGTCGACTGCAAGGACGACCAGGGCTGCAACGCGAAGCGTCGGTGCATTTCAAGAAGAAGGATACGCGCCAAGCCAGCTACTCGCGGGACACAATCGCCAAAGTCATCTACAAGCATGTACGTGTGGCGTCCAGGTCGCGTGCCTGCCGTGAGATGCGATTTTATTTTCATCGTCGCAGGTGTTTGGATCGCTCATGCGGCAATGTGCGGACGCCCTCGAGTATAACCTGGCGCAAAAAGACGAGCTGCCGTACATTGGGGTACTCGATATCTTTGGGTTTGAAGATTTTGAACCGAAGAACCGCAACTCGTTTGAGCAACTTCTCATCAACTACGCCAACGAGTCACTCCAGAGTCTGTTCAACCAGTGCATCCTCAAAGCGGAGCAAGAATTGTACCAAACCGAGCACATTTGGGATCCACACAACGTGTCACTGTTCTTTCCATTCGTCAAAATGAACCACGTCGCAACATCGCCTCGGTACCTCCCAATTGGCAACCACATCCAAGTTGTCATGAGTTTGATGCGCCAGTAGCTTCGTGGCCCGCCAACCGATCGCGTACGATGACAACAATGAGTGCCTAAAGCTCATTGCCGCCAAGAACGAAGGAATGTTTGCCATTATCGACACGGTGGCCAAAGTCGCCGGGCCTACGGATCGCCGCCTCATTGACAACTTTCAAAAATACTTTGCCAAGCATCCATGGTACTGCTTTCTGCGTCTACAACATGTCCTTCACGGTGTGTATTGTGTGGTCCAGCTTTATCCAGCCGCATCCAAAAGATATGCAGCATACGTTTTGCATTCGACACTACGCAGGCGTCGTCCGCTATCGCATTGATTCGTTCTTGGACAAAAACAGCAACCTCACGTCCGGCCAGTTTGACGATCTGCTCAAGTCGTCAACCGTCACCATCCTGCGCAGCACGTCGGCCGCGACAGAATTGCCGCTTATCGACCCCACGACGGCACGACCGCAATATCTTGCCGCTGCCAAGACATCCGGAAGCGTCTCCCAGTTGTTTTCCGTTCAAATGCGAACCCTAACGAACGAATTGATGGCGACTCGAAGCAACTTTATTCGATGTATCAAGCCAAACGCTGCGATGGACGCGACGGTCTTCACGCGCACCAGTGTGCTGGAGCAGCTCCGGTGTTCTGGCACAATTCAAGCATGCCAAGTGCTGCAAGTCGGGCTGCCAACGCGTGTGGCGTATTTGGATATTGCCGCCACGTACACAGCCGTCCTAGGAGCCGACTTTATGTTTCAATACTACGCCAACGATCGGCTGTTCACGCAAGCCCTTTGCAGCGTGCTCGAGTTCCCAGCGGACTCGTATCGCCTGGGAGACTCTCGCCTCTTTTTCAAGACAGGTACACGGTGTGTGATCTGACCTCGCCTCGCTCATCCTCTACGCTGGAACGCGCAGGAAAGATCCACTTGCTGGACAAGTTGCTGAATGTGGCCCCGACCATGACCGTGGAGGAGCTCAAGGCGCGGCTAACACACTACCTCGTCAAGCGTCGGTGGATCTCGGCGGCGACTAAGGTTGTCGTGCTTCGGCATGTTCAAGCGCATTATGCTGCTGTCCGACGCAAGCACCACGCCGTTGTCCTTCAATGCTGGTTTCGGCAGTGTATAGCGAGGCGACAAGTGGCAAGATTGCGCAAGCAGCGACGAGTGGCAATGTTGTGGGGTCGGTTTGCGTCCAAGTGTGGCGTGCAGCGGGCCTTCCATGGCGTCCCAGAAGACAAGTTCACGTTGTTGCAGGCATTGCTTCGACAGCGCGTGCTGCCGTCGCGTTGTAAGTGGCTCTTGAATTGGCTCGGGCCACTGCAGCGGGCCATGTATGTTCAGAAACTGGGCAAGGCGGCATGCATGGCCTATTTGGCGAAGCGTGCCTTCCTTTCGTTGTTCGAAATCGTACGCGAACGCCGCGCGTGTGTAAAGATCCAGGCGCAGGTAATGGAGGCGCTTCCAATTATTCACGTGCTCATGAGGTTGACAAGGTTCGTCGAGCGGCGGCAACCGCGGTCGTGGACTCCATGCGTAAGCAGAAAAAGGCGCAAGAGCATTGGCGGCGCATTCGAATTCGCGTAAAAGCCACAATTTGGTTCTTTGCCATGTTTCGTCGAGCTCACGTGGTGTGTCTTGAACATGACAATTCCCGTCTGAAGCGGGAAAACGACGAGTTGCGAGCCAAAAATGCCGTCTTGGAGGCCCAGCTCCAAAGTTCCTCGTCGACCGCAACGCAAGACGAAAATGTTTGCGACTTGGAGCGCCAGCTCCTCCTGTTACAGCATAAGTTGGACGAGGTAAGCAGCTGGACCAAGGAACTGTGGTGAGGGTGGTGTACTCTAGGCGATGCGCTTGAATTCGTTGACTCCAACGTCGAGCGGTTCCAGCAGCACTCGCCGTAACTCCCCGACGCCCACGGTGCATTGGGATGGCTTATTGACGGAGAGAGTTTAATGATTCTCGCTTAGGAGTGGACGTCGGCGAAATCCTTCTCGGAACACATGGGTGGTGGCGAAATGTTCCAATCCTTCAACCCCACATCGCCGTACGCCAAGTCGTTTGCACACCGCAGCAGCAGCACCGCTTTCACAATCCATCGTCGATATGATTCGGACGTGCCGTCGCGATTGCAGCGAGAAGTCGAGCAGCAGCAAGACATCACGAGGAAAATCCGCGAGCTTGTCCGGATCTGTGCCAAAGTGGAGCGGTACGCCATTGCTATACGGGTCCAACGCAAACCATCGGTTCACGTGTAGTCCAGTGAGTCCGCCATGAGGGACGGCTTTCGGTCGAGAGCCGCCGCACCTGTGACAGGTCAGAGGGACAGTTTTCAATGGAGCCCCACGCGTGAGGCCAAAGGGTGGCGCGCTATGCCGCGCAAACCCATTGGACTTGAGGTAAGGCAAAGTTTCAGGAACTAGTGCAGTCTTCGCACGTAAGAACTGTTTGAAAACAACCTGGCGCAGAATATTTTGCAGGTACCGCGTCGAGCGTCGTGGAGCACACCAGAGCTGGTTCATATCACATACTCATTAAATACTACGGCATCACGTGGACTCTATGCCGCATTGCAATTGACAGCACTTTCGACCGTATTCACGTATTGTCGTTTCGTGGACTGGCCGACGTCTCGGTACGTCAGCAAGTCGTCGAACGTGTTCTTGCGTTTCAAGGTCGGCGTGAAGACATCGCTGGTCAGCTGGATGAGCTCCATCAAACTCAGCCACAACTTGCGGCTTCGCACGATGTTGGTCATGCACTGCCGTGTCACGTACGCGCCAAATTGCGATGAGACGGATAGGAGACGCCACGCCGGCATGACAAACGTGTCGATGAACCCCAAGTGCATCTTGGCCTCTTCGTAGCTGTAAAGATCCGCCTTCATGAACCCGCTAATGGGCAGCTGCAGGCGTTCTTCTTCGTCCACTTGCATACAGAACTCGCGCAGGACAGAGTGTGACCACCACTTGGCAAGGTCGAGGCTTTTGGTGGCGTTGGATATGTCCGCACAATGCAAGATCATCTTGGCTTGAGTCAGTGGATCGTCTTTGTCGTCAGCGTAGGCCTGAATGACCTGAGGATGTAGCGCCATGTCGGTGGCCAGGATCAATTCCTCGATCATGACTCGGACGGAATCGGCATCCGCGGTGTCCAGATTGTCGAACATACGTTCCTTCGTCATGGTGTCGACGGCGACGCACGCATGCATTGCTTCCAGTACTGACCCCTTGTGGGATGCGTACTCTTGAGCCCACGCGGATTTAGTTGTCTCGTGGAAAGAGCTTGTTCGTCCATTGTGCTGAATGTCGTGGCAGAGAGCCGCCAAGAGCAAGGCGGCGACTTGGAGGGGCGTGAACGGGTTTCGGATGCAGCTTTGAAGGAGCAGGTGTGTCGTATGCATGACGCAAAACGCGTGTTTGAAGTTGTGGTATGGCACGGCTTGGTACATCGACGCAACGTGTGCGCAAAAGGCGTGGGCGGTATTGTTGTCGAGGTGGAGGAACTCGGTGGTTCCAGACTCGACCAGGATTTGCACGGCCATCGACACTAGGTCAGCTGTGCTGTGTATCCTTGGGTCAATCTCCACGTCTAAATTCCATGTCGGTTGCGCGCTCCCCATCGGTCGATTCGTCGGCGCTGCTGCTGCAGGGTGAATCACGGACTGATCCGTCCGGCCGGCACCATCGCGCTGTAGGTCGCATGCCGTGGATTTAAAACATCTCTCAAGATTTAGGTTTTTGTATAGAATTAAATTGGCGATGGCTCTTGGCATGTGAACTGTCGCATTCTTTAAGTGTCACAACTTTACTGTTGACGCGTGGGCCAAAGTTGTGTGGGACAAACAAGGCGACGTATCGCAGCTTTCGTGGGGTGCGACGAGCGCGGCCGGTCCTTGCCGTCAAGACGGCCGTACCCGAGGAGCCTCAGTGCCTCTGACCGCACAAGACCAAGCCACATACAACGACGAGTGTAAGGGAGTAGGTGGAGGTGTTCGGGCCGTCCACTGGGCACCTCATGTCCCAGATGCCTACTATCCTTATTCCGACTTGAATTTTGAAGCTCGGTCCTATTCGTGTCGTGGAAGTTCTGACCACGAGCACATTCAGCGTCTTGGAAGACGCTTTTGTACCCGAAGCCTTGCAGTGGCTTGCCCTGGCGGCGGAGAGTTGAGTTGCTGTATTCTCCCATGGCACTTTCTAAACTCCCTTTAGCGCTCACACCCACTCAGGCATTTTATGAGCTTGCGAAGCGGCCTGTTGTCGCAGCCAGCATGAAACCCTTAACCGCGCGTGTCGCCCAACCGCGACGAAACAACGACGAAACCGATTCCACGCAATACTTTCTCCAGCAACCCTTCCGGCGCGTTGTAGAAACACCAGCGAAGCTCACGCTTCGTGCGCGCAGCATTCAAAACTGGTCTGGCTTCGTTTGTCGGGGTTTCAAGCTCTATGTACAATTGCATCCATTTCTTGGGTGGGCATGTCTTCACATTACCACAAATATAAACCAAAAATCTCTATAACCCAGTTTGATCATCGCATAGAAATATAGGAAGTTGAGTAGACGAAGTCCACAATGTTCATCGTTTTCGCCCGTCTCTCTTGGCATTGGCCACTTTGGACTCTGGATGCAGGGCCATGAACTTGTACTGCTGCGTAGTATAGTTGAAGTGTACCTTCAACCAATTCGTCATGGGGTCATGAGAAATGTGGATGTTGACTTAAATATACACACCCACCAAGTGAAACCGGATAGAAGGATTACCACGGACGGGTGTGCATGTGAGACACATCTCCACGCAAGTCGAGTCGGCAAGGTAGGCAATGTCTCCGGCCGCTTACGTGTCACAAGGGACCGAACTCGCTTTCTCGACCCTTCCATATTCCATCGAGTGGGCGCGCGGCGTGTGCTGCTGGGCAACGGGGGTCGAAAATTTCGAGCCATTCCCCGTTTGGCCCAAGTCTGGGCCAAAAGGACCAAGCGGTGGTTGTTCGATGTGTATAAAAATGATACCCGAATGGGACAAACTGCCAAGCCACCGCGCCGTTGTTGCATGGCCTTACCACGCCACGACTTTGCCCAGCAGCGAATTACCTCGGGAGGACGACGAGAGGGGCCTTTATCCCTCCCTACCTTTTCGAAGTAAGCCGCTGCGAATATCAGCGGGAATCCTTGCGATTTCCTGGAAGTGGTCAGCTTGGCCAAACACTGGAAACTTAATATAAACATTATAAAATAGCACCAAGTTTCACGTCGAGTTCTTATGGTTCGGTCGACTCGACAGGTATCACAGCCATGCTAAGCTATACTTACCGAGACGTTCCACATGCCGTATTCAAGGCCGTCGAAGGCACCGCCGGGCGGGCTGCTGTTGTACCGGCGCTGTGGAGAAAGCGTGTGAATGGCTGAATGGATCGACTTATCCAATCATTGAATGTGATACTGTTTTTTATTGTCCAATCAATCTACTCGATGAAAGCATTAGAAAAGAGGATTTTCAATCGTTTGTACCGTATTCTTCTTCAGAGAGCATCGACGACTTTTTGCCACTGACAAATCCTTGTGAATCTTATGACCTTCGACATTCAATATTTCATTGCCCTTAGTGGTATATTTTAGTACAGTAATGAATCAATTTTTGACATTATCGGGGCCACTGGACTGATTCAAAAATATCAGTACTACAGTAGTACTCTCAAGTCATTGTTGGGGATGGTATTGCCCATACAATATTCACTATTCTGTGTACCAAGGAAGGCAATGTATTTCAAAGTTGGTCGCCATCCTGACACCTGAAGATTGATTGGCATGCAGTATTAGAACAATGTCCAGCCGTGAGTGTCGCTGTTTCCGCCATCGTCTCTATGAACGCCGCCGTCTCCGTCGCGGCTGTGCTCGCAGTCGTGGTGTTCGCAAGTCGACAACACACAACAACAAATCCTACAGTTTTCGACGCAATATTGGTGTTTTGCAATACTTCAAGGGAGTCGCAGCATGGCTCAGACAAGAAAGGTGCTCTACCCCGAGCTTATGATGAGCCTCGACCGCGAATTATGCGAAGAATGCGGTGAAGACGTTCTACTTCGAAGTAGAAAGCGCAGGTTGAATATATAGTGTTGCCACGTAATGGAAACCTCAGTTTCATTTTTCTCTACTTTAATCTACCGGTATGCATTTTCCGTCCAAATTCCATACAATATCAAAATCCGGATAAAAATCGCATATCCGTCAAGTTGGGTGTTGCTGCAGTGACTACGTAGTGATTGGGACAAACTGGCTGGCTAGGGATTATGGTGTCTCTCGCGACAGCCCGCGATGACGCTTCCGTCGACGAACAGGTACCACCCAATCGAGGTCGGTTGCATAATGCCCCCGGTTGCAATGACAGGTCAGTCCTTGTCATGGTCGCACCAGTCACCTCCACAATTTGCCTCACCAGTACGCAGCCGCAACCCAACGCCACATGGGGCGCGTGCTATCCACCGCGACAAATTGTTCTTAATTGTCCGCACTACCGAGTACAGTTGCCAAGCGCAGGAGTCGTACAGTGTGTACTGTACTTGTTGCAACGTCGGCCAATACAGTGGTCTGATGGTGCACGATGGGCAAACTTGATTGGCTTGTATTGAGTATTGAGAGCCGTTTAAATAATCGATTGGGCAAAATGGGACAAACCTTTATCCGTGTGCCACGTACATTTTGTGGAATTGCGTGGGAGGCAGACATCCTCGCCGCCTCGACCGACCGCAAGATTGCTGCCGCCACGTCTCCGCCATGCGTTGTATTAGCTGTAAGAAGGAAGGAGCTTCCAAGCAATGCAGTCGTTGTGGAAACGCTTCATACTGCAGTCGAAGCTGCCAGGTTCGTCACTGGCACGCTGGCCACAAAAAGATCTGCACATCTAAGCCCGTTGTGCTGATCCCGCCGGAAGACGGCCTGCCGCCGATGTACCCAGGACCTCCAGGTTGGATGCACCGAGCCGAGTACTACATACAAACGCTTGGGAAGCTTCCGTTTCTCCCCAAACTCGCGAATAAGTATGAGGAGTACCGCGAACGCGAAGCCCGCACACGTTACCTGTACGTCTTCCCCACATCTAATCTTGCACGTTTTCATCGCACCTGCAGGCGCCATTTTTATAAAAAGCAATCGTACGGCCTGAACGGTGCGATTTCGTTCGCGGATCATGTCGAGAATTTCAAATTGATCGGGTTCGACTTGAACGCCAAGTAAGACAAAGTCCATTCCGCGACACAGAAAGCGATTTGCCTCTTTGACTTAGGCGCCCCCTCTCAGTCACAGACAGCGGCATGTGGTCCTTTGTCGAGATCACCACCACAATTGGGGTGCCGCCGCTTGTGCTCAAGAGCCTTCGCCCGACACTGCCGACATTGGTGACTCGTTGCGTCGTGTGCAGATGCGATTGCACGAGCGAGTGCGCGTGTGGCGTCGCGTATTGTTCGCGAGACTGCCAGCGCGCTGATCTCGTCCGGCACAAGCGCCACTGCGAAAAAGTCCACGCCAAGTACGAGTTTGCTCTCGTGCTGACTGCGCGGTACTGGCAGAGCTTTGATACCCACGAACGACCAAGTTTCGATCTGAATTAAGGCAACTGCTGCTCTTCGTTGTTTGTCTCTTTGCGGTATTCGCGGATGATTGCAGGAATAGACGTCGGTGGAATCATGCCAATCTCCGTCACAACCATCGACACGTACTCCATGGGGGTCAAGTCGTAGACCAAGTTGAGTAGCTTGAGGTTGGACAGGTCCCGCCAGTCCGCCAGAACGTGCGAGCTGGACGCTTCTGCTTTCGGGCGGTTCAATCGATGCGTCGTTGTGTCCGTCGCATACGAGTTGACGAGCTCGTCAGGGTCTCGAAGCTCGTTGTGCGTGATCGAATCCAATTGCACGCGATCGGAAAACTACAAAATGCACGCACGTCGTCACTTCCAACACGTCCTACAGTCACGAACCTTGTACGTTTCACAGCAAAACAGGACGGGGACGTTAAACTCTTGTGCCGTCATCGCACATAGCGCCGTGCCAACGCGGGCGACGGCCGCACCGTTGCTCATGATGGCGGTCGCACCCAAAAACACCTTTGTGACTTCCTACGAGAACTCGACCATGACATACCATCGTTTAAGTGTTCGGGAAGGGTTTACCTTCATCACGTACGACAATGCGTTGATTTGCAAGTACGCGCAGGGAACACCGTGCTCGGCGAGCGCCCGCACAAGCTTTTTGCCTTCGAAATGTGGGCGCGAGTCGACGACCAACACGCGAAACTTGGTCTTGCCGTCGTAGGCTTGCTTGAGGAGTACCTCAATGATGTCAGCCCGCGCGTACGTCAAAATCACGTCGCCGTCCACGATCTTCGTGCACGCGTACTTGGCCACGGCGGTCATCGCCATCAGGATGCGATTCTATCTCGACGTGTGAGATAGACATCACGCGGTTAGACAAGCTTGCCTGAATGTACTGGTCGATTTCGTCCAAGACAAACGACTTGGCGTCGTCGTCGCCTTTCGACGGGTCGAGGGTCGCAATCACGTTGCGGACGTACTGCGCAGAAACAAGTCAGCCCTGACGCTGTCAGTCACACAGTGGAAGCAGCGCATCGTACGCGAATTGCGTTGCCCATTCCGATGCTGTGCGGCCGGCAGTCGATGAGAAACTGAATCAGTGGGCGCAACGTCTTGTCCAAATCGCGACGCAGGACTTTGTCCGCTGGCGCATGGTAGTCTTTGATCACTTGCTTAAACGCAGTGAGCATCGCGACACACCGTGCATTTCCCCCGGCGAGTTTTCCTTCCGCATATTTCAGTCCAAGCGACAGAATCGCCGGGTGGATCTCGGCCTGGAAAACGAATCACTTCGATTGTCCAACAACGTCGTGCGGTCGAGAACTGTGCACCTTGGAAAAGCCGACGTTCAATGAGAGCGAGCTCTCGCGCTCGAATTGCGGTAAGTGGGAAAACAGTGCGACCTGAATCATATCGTGTCGCCCTTGCCGTCGCGTAACGGTGGATGTACCTGTTTCTGGGCCTGGGTTCTCTGAATCACCGAACTCTTCGAATATTTCGCCACTTTCTTGGGATCGTCGTACTAAGGTCAGTGCCTCAGATATCACGACTTAAAAATTTTCATGAGAAGAGAGTGCAACCTGCAAGCGAGCAGAAGGCGGCGCGGGGGCGGCAGCAGGTTTTGCTGTCGGCTTGGCCGGAGCTCCTCCAGATTTGGCCAAACGCTGGGCTTCCTGTTGGGCGCGGCGCTCTTCCTTGGTCAATTTCGGTTTTTTCTCAAAAGTTTGGTTTGCGTGTTTTGCCTTTCGAGCCGCTTTTTCTATCCATTGCGCACGTTCGTCACTCCTCATGGCGTAGAGTACGCGATGCAGCGTACCATCCTCTGCCGAGAGGCAAATCTTCTCCATGCCAGCCTATGCAGTCAAGAAATCCACTCGAAAAAGGTCAAGGAAGGGGTTCATGGGTCTACCGCAACGTCTGGCTTCAACTGAGCGGTGGGTGGTGACTTTTTCGCCTTGTTCTTGGCATCTTGTTTGTCGAGCATCTTCTCTGCAAGGCAGCGCTCCATGAATACAACAAGTCCACATGGAAAGACCAGGGTGTGCACGCCGATCTAGGTGATTCCATCTTGATGAAGCACGTACCTAGCTCTTTAAAGTCGCTTGGATCTGACATCCTTCCGTGGGTACTTCGTCCACCGATTGCAAGCAGCAAATTCCAGTGGTGCGAACGCAGAAATACCGGATAAAATGATCGAGGCATCATCCGGAAATGACACGAAATTACAGCCCATACAATATCCAAGATCATTTCTGTTCCCCACGTGACAGTCCCAGCATAGTGAAATCAAGTCATTCAAACCAAAAACGGCTCATTTGGACGCTTCTGGCAATCTTTCCTGTTACTTGGGCCAAGGTGGCAGCGGCGATGAACGCCAGCGAAGAAGAGTGGCGCGAGATGCTGTACAACAGCGTCGAGTGTGAACTGTGCAACGAGCCGTACGCAGAAGCTGAGGACCACACTCCCAGACTACTCAATTGCGGGCACACTTTCTGCCATGTAAGCACGTTGCTGAGGTTTTGATTTGTCGTCTGATGACGTGCGTGCGCTCGCTTTGCTTCGACCTCTCCTGATATATACCTACCAACGCGTCGATATCCCTAGTCTTGCCTCAGTGACTGGGCTAGCAGTGGCAGCAGTAGCAGCTCCGCCCAGAATGCCATCCAATGTCCGAGTTGTCGGCGTGAAACGGTCATTGCACCCGAGGGACTTCCCAAGAATTTTGAAGTTCTTCGCATCAGAGACGAGCTGGAACAGTGGACGTCCGAACGCCTGGCTGCGTTTCGAGCGCAAAGCGAAAAGGTTATTGAGGAAAAGGAGAAAGCGGCCCTTGAAGCGGAACGCGCAGCTCAAATCGCTCAACAAGAGGCTGAAAAGGCCGCCGAGCGAGCGCAATCGTTGCAGCGGCAGGTTGCAAGCAGCACGAGAGAAAAGCAAGAAGCCATCTCTGCGTCCGAGAAAGCCCATGCTCGTGCGATTCAAGCGGTGGTTCGCGCTGAAGAACTTCAAAACGAAACAGAAGTGCTCAAGCGGCAAGTGGAATGGGATGCGATTCAACTGCATCAGATCAAAAAAGACGCAAGCTGCGCTGCGGCCATCGCCGCTGATTTGCAAACCAAAGCCGACGCCTTGCAAGCTCAGGTACATTCAGTCCAATTCCCATGCCACATGCTCGATGCTGACGCTGATGTGGACCTTAGGTCGACCGGGTCAAGTCGCAGCTTTCGTTGCACTCCGGCAAGCACGATCCAACTCGAATGGTCGTGCTGGTGTGTGAGCCCATCACAGTCGGCTCGTGGCTGCTACCGTACACTCGCTACACAGTCGTACGTCTTAGTCTTTGTGGCAATCACTCGTTGGACTGCTGCGCATGGATAGATCTGTATCGCAAACGAGGATGGTCAAATGGACCCGATGCGCGCGGCCAAGGAGTGGGTATGCAAGTCCAACTACCACGTCCCGCAGCTAGCGTCTGTCAAAGTGTACCGTCGATACAGCGACTTTGTTTGGCTGCACGAAACGCTGTGCGACGCGTTTCCTGGACTATTTGTCCCGTTTTTGCCGGAAAAACACTTTTTCAACAACAATTCCGATTTTGTCTCGGACCGCATGAGGTCCCTGCAGGTACACTCCGCCTGCAACCAGTAGTCACTGATTTCACGAACGGCGCAGGCCTTTCTCCGCGAAGTCCTCCGAAGCCCCGACCTTTGTCGCAGCGACGCCACGCGGTCATTCTTGTTGCTGTCGACGGAAGAACTCGAGAAATTCAAAGCCACCACGGAGAAGCTCCCGAATGCCCGAGATGTTGTCGTAGCCAGGGCGAAATCCCCCCCATCGTCAACCCACTCCTCCTCGTGGCTCGCTCCGGCCGCCACCGGTCAGTGGGCTTGGGGCGCCATGTCGAAGCTGACGTCAAAATTGGCGACGAAAGCCGGTCTTCAAAGTGTCGACGAAACTCCGGTTGATAGCGAGCAGGCATGGATGAACTTGCGACGGAAGAGCTATCAGCAATTGTACGTGTGACCGGCGTGTCTCTATGCCTTGTATTCATTGTTGAGGTTGATTGTGCATAGGTGTGCGCTGTACCAGGCGGCGGCGGAGAAAGGGGCAATCGTTCTCAAACTCGAGCGCAAGCAAGCACGCGATTGGATTTTCATGGGCCAAGGCATGGACCAAGTCGCTCAGTTGGACAATCGAAAACCTACTATGTCGGCGGAGATGATGACGTTTGGCATGGCGCTACGAGGGGTTCCGGACGTGACGGAGCATGCCATTCAGGAAACGCTTCGCATGCACGTCCTGCACCTAGGTGCAATTGAACAAGGATTTGTCCGCGTGACTGCCAAAGAAGCCCTCGTCGAAGAACTCCAACAAGCCGTCGACCAAGAGGTTGAAGCGAGTGCGAAAGAATTGATATCGGACCAAGTGCGTGACGAAAAGGCGCGTCTGGAACGTCAGCGAACCAGCATCGCGGACCAGTTGAAACAGTTGGAGCCGCAGCGGTCATTTTTCGTGGCCAAGAGCTTTGTCAAAAGCTGTGAAGACATGCTGCAGCTAGCTACAGAATCGCGGCAGGCGTGGGAAGCGCTGCGTGATCGCTTGCTCCGTGTGGACTGTGCTTGATGTATATATTCATATTTATCCATTTGATTTCGGTTTGGTATATGCGGCATACGAAGGGGCAACCTTTTGCACGTATGTCTTCATGGATGGCAAATCGTACGTCACTTGGTGTTTTCCAAAGCAAAGCTCGTGGCGCGGACGACGCTGAGGTTGCGCCTTGCGTAGGCGGCCGCTCTTTGGGATAGCATTGGTGGATGTCGTGGTGGTCGCGGTGGCCATGGCGACTTCGGTTATGGCGTCCACGAACGTCTGGACGCCATGCTCGACGTCTTCCACTAGAAGCGTCAAGTCATCCACGCGACCTTTCTCGGCATTGTCCAGGTAGTTTTGAAGCTACGGCATCGATCGTAGCATTGACATCATGTTCGTAGCGAGCAGTCGCGACGATAAAGTACCTTAATGCACACTTGTTCGCCAATTGCTGCACGACACCACGTTTAGAGACATCATCGCGATGTACGCACCTGTAATTTCGGCGGCTGTTACTCGGTATGGCGCGGGCGCATCCTGAGGACGACATTGTTCGATATGGTCTTCACGTACAGAGCATCGCAGCCATGCAATTTCTGCAATGTGCCCAATCGTTTGGAGCTGTCGCTGGCACACTTCAATCCTTTCCTACCGCACGAAGCCATGAGATGGAGTAGAACAGTGGGGGTAGAGGGTGAAGGGGGTCACCTGCAGCTGAAATCGCGCCTCAAAAGAATAGTAAACGCTGTCATCCACTTCTTGTGACGGCGGGGCAGCTGGGGGTGTCTCCACTGTCACAGTAAGCGTCGACTGACTGGGGTGCGAGCCGACGTCCTCTGGCGTGGATGGCACCTTGGTTGAAGCCCGTCGAGACTACGAGTGAACTCGATAACGTCATCAACATGCCACAAAATTGGCATACTTTTGGCTTGGGCTTGGCTGGTGGAGGTGCTGCTTTGACTGGGTCGGGGGTTTGGGGCTTGATGGTGGAATTGGCCTTGGACAGCACTTCTGTTTTCTTGGACCGCTTGCGCTGAACCAACAGTTCGTCCTTGTACAACACGAATACGTACTCATGAAGTTCTGCTCGGGAGGTCAACGTTTGTAGTTCCGAATGCAGGAGACCTGTAAGAAAGTCAACATAGGTCTGGACAACTTCACCCTTGGCCCACGTCTCGGCCAACTCGTATATGGAAACGCATAACCGCGTTTTGTCCATGGAGAGGTGGCCACCGCTGTCGCGCTTCCAATCTTCCTACCACGCGACAGTGTTCTCTCGGAAGAAGCAAATATGCGAGGTACCTCTATAAGGTCGTCAATATGCTGGTCTAGAACTGCTTTCTCGCCATAAATGCATGACGTGCCATAGATGAGTCGCTTGTACAAGTTGACATACTCGTCTACGGAATGCAAAGGTATCATCATGCCAGGTCTGGTCTTTGTGCTCAAGCTTCCATACTTCTCTCCAGCGTCCCATTCCCATCCGAGTCCAAAATCACGAGGCAGCTTTTCCACCACTTGTCCAAGATCGCCACCATAGCGGGGTCTTTCAAATTGGCTTCCATGTCGCCATCAGCGTCATCTATCTGTACACGTTAGATTTGTCACAACAATGGGTGAACCCACAGCAATATGGCCTACCTCGACCAACCTCGCCTGCAGCTGCAGTCAAGTCACCCTTGTTCATCGTGTGAATGAGAGAGAACATCGAGTTGTTGGCCTTTGCGTGCAGCTTCGACCCATCATTCGAGGCAGCCATGATCTTCACACACAGTCAGTTTTCCTTGCTATGTCACAAAAACAGTTACAAACAAAACCGAAAGGTCT
>NW_008580147.1:1993086-1994841 GCF_000520115.1 Aphanomyces invadans
TCCCAATCGACAATGAGGTCGTCGAAAAACCCAGTACGAACACTGATCTGGAGTTTCCACCAATCAGTGATCGTGACATGGTAAATTCGGAGTTAAACCGTCCAATGGCGACGTTTGACGCGGATTCGTCACGTCCAATCAGCAATCAAAACGTGGGGGGAGTTTCCCCATTGGCTGATGGAACCGACGTTGCGACACCGCCTGCACCTTCTCGGTCTGCGGACGCAAGTGGACCCACACGCCCTCCCCTGGACTACAACAAGGTGATCCGTGGTCTTACCGCTGCGTCGAATCGGCACACTAAGACAACTTTTGTCCCGCCATCTGCCGACGCCATCGCAGCGATCCAGTTGGAGCTCGCCAAGCCCAAAAAGGATCGCGTCGATGTGCTCGACCAAATTAGCCTTGCTCGGCCATACTCGCCTAAAGTGGCTATGGCTCGCTTCACCGTAGACACGGGTGATGTACTAGCTGCGCAGTTGCACGAAGCGATCATGTCGTCGCTGTTTACAAGCACGCAAACCGACGCCGTCAAGGCGTTCCTGCTTGATTTCGTCCAAGTCACACGGCTTGGGCGTGGCGGCATTTTGTTTTCTGTAACGTCGTCGAGTGTGCGAAAGGCGCTTGGAGGTCAATACCTGTCCATCCTGGGAAAGCGCTACCTCATCCCAGTGCAAGAGGAACACCCCCTAGACTATCTGTGCTACATGGACGTCACGGGCATCCGTGACAACTTTGATGCCACGCAATTCTACCGTAAGCTGACCCAGCTTGGCGTGGATGTTGCATATCAAAGCCATCGCGCGGTCATCCCTGGACGGGCTGCCATACGAACGCGTGGCGAGCTTACTTCGCGGATGGGTCAATCCCGAAGGAACTCATGATCCACGGCGTGCCCATCAACCATATCAAATATCAAAAATTCCATCACCGGGTCTTTATTTAAGGCACAAAAGGGACGCCTTTCCACGGTGTAAACGGTGTATCTCTACACTGCTTAGATCTCGAAGTTAAACGTACCAGAGACACCTCGATGGAACAGCACCCCGACATCGATACGGCGACTCAACCGACACCCCCTTGTCGAGTTGACCTAGTATCAAACGCGTCGAAAAAGCCTATAAACGACACGACCGTAAGTCAGCCGAACTCGAGTCGTACGGCAGCGGAGAGGACACACCCGGAAGTTGCGCACACTACTGGTGTCTTTGCTTCGTCGCTTCAGCGCTCCATCGCGGGCACGGAGGCGACGAATATGTCCACGCCTGAACCTCATGAGCACATTGATGTCTACGAGGACGACGGTGAGATCGGCAAAATGGATATCGACGACTCCAAGGACACACATTTATTCATCGAGGTGGACCAACCGTACCAGGTGGTCCAACGTCGTGGCAAACGCAAGGAGCGGACGCACACAGCGCCGAAAACCCTGGAGGACTTCGCGACACCGAACTTTTTTGACGTCCTCCGACGCAACAACGGAGGTTTTCGGGTCGTTCAGTGGAGGGAAAAGCAGGATATTGTCACTATTGTCCCCACCTTTCAGCGTCAATTCTTATCAGAGGAGGACCGCAAGGAGTGCATCACGACGTACCAACAAGTCGGAAATGCACTATCCTTTGACATTGAGACAATGTCAATTGAGCGCCTACACGAAATCCTTGAGACGCCCATTCAACGGCTGCACCACGAAGAGCTCGAGGATATAGATCGCACCTTTAGCGACGCAGCAGCGGACACCCTCAACGATCT
>NW_008580147.1:1999327-2000764 GCF_000520115.1 Aphanomyces invadans
CAATTTTGTCGCATCAACTCCACACGGAGGATGCACTATCCCTATTCGAGGTGTGGTTGAGCATTGTTGCTCCTACCTTTTTCCAGAGCGACGCATGGGTTTTGTGCTTGACTGGCAAACCCGTCCTGTGGATGCCGTCGGGCGCAGGTCGCCTGCTAACACCGAATACCCTGCTGACCATCCTACAATCACCAGTGGGTCATTGCGTTCTGGGACGATTGGTGGACTGTGTACCTGCGCATGGACTGGTACAACAGCTACAGCGAATGACAGATTGGAACCAAGTCTACGACAACGATAAATCCTTGACTATTTGCAAGGACGGGACGAACGACCGTTTCCTTCGACTAACTCAGCCTGGCCTAGAGGCCCCGGCACGTCGGAACTAAGTTCCGCCTACTGTCCAACCGACACCAATCCATCCCATCCGTCAAATTCCTCACGTGCAATGTCAATGGCATCTCGTCAGTCGACAACGGGCATACCTTTGTTGAGCGCATTGTCCGCCAAGCAACCTAATGGCCCTACAAGAAACAAAACTGAAGAACATACATCACCTGTCGACACTTTCCTATCACATTCATCACGCATTCGGACACGGCAAGTTCTTCCTTGCTGTGAATGACACAGGTACCGAACCAAACTACGTCCCCGCACCGAACGAGGACCCAGCGCATCGAAGTGGAGGTGTTGCACTCGTTTTTGACGACACACTCCCAGGCTTCGACACCTGTCGGAGCTGGACGTGCTCTACAAATACATGGTGGTTAGTACCAATTGGCAGGAGACCCCTGTATATTTTCACTGCGTGTATGCCCCGGTTCGGCCAGCCAAACGGGCGGGTTCTTCGACAGCCTACCACGCGACTTCCCAGACGGCAGCATACATGTGGTCCTGGGCGATTTAAACTTACCGCTCGACTTGTATCTTGACGTGGAACGTCAGCACCACGATCACACCGTGGGTCGTGGCAATTGTCTCGAGTGGCTGGTCGCGCTCCGGGTGATGGATGCGTGGCGTATGCACCACGAGGAGACGCGAACCTACTCCGGACCACATAACAAGACCCGGTTGGACTATATCCTGGCCGACACGCACCTGGTGAGGGACTGCTACGTCTCTAGCGACTACCATCGCCCAGCAAAACACATCGCAGGTGATCATGCGATCCACACACTGGTGCTAGAGGACGTCCACCAGTCGATGTGGTAGAGGCTACTGGAAAATGCCGAAAGAGATCGTGCACTATCCACAGATCCGTGAGGCCATTGTGACAGAGGCATCACGACTATTGACTGACCTACGTACCGAGCACAATCCCGGTGTCCTGCTGCATGCCTGGAAGAAGCGAACCAGGCAATTGATTCCTTTAATCCGCCCACCGCTTTGCAAAAACGCACTTCTGCGGGAAAAAGCGAGTGCGGTCGCACGCGTGAC
>NW_008580147.1:2009549-2011637 GCF_000520115.1 Aphanomyces invadans
GCGTCTGGGGCCAAACTAAACATCGACAAGACGGAAATCCTAGTGCTGAACTCCAACCAGCCCATACCGATTGTGCGGGGCCTGTCGTTTGCAGCATCGGGCCGTCCGATACGCTACCTTGGGATCTTGCTGGGTCACAAGCTACCAGCATCGTTCCAGGTCAGCCAACTGACGGATAAACTCTACGAGACTTTCCGTACCTGGGGTTGTCGAGCACGCCCAATACAAGGACGGCGACTGCTGGTGCAGACAGTGATCCTGTCTACCTTGTGGCACGTTACAGCAGTCATCCCTGTGCCGCCTCACCAAATTGCCGCATGGCAATCGCTGGTGAACAAGTTTGTCCAGTCGAGGACGACTGTTCCTACACAAAGGACGGTCTCCCTGATGCAAGCGGCGCATCAGTACAACCGATGAGTAGGGTGGAGAGTACCTCATCTCGCCTCGATCACTGCATCGCAACGGCTCTCCCGCTTGTGCCTCCTTCTGAAGGCACCTGCGGAATCCGACAACATGTGGGCATGTCTCGCCCACGAGTTGTTCGATGCTGCACTCACCCCTTGTAATCGGCAGGATCGGTTTGATGTCCTACATTTTCGGCCAAACTCACGAAGTCCCGCTGAACGCCTCGCGAAGGTGTTGCCACTGTGGAACGACGTGTGGAAAACTTGGTATCGTCTACCTACGGAAGAACGTTGCCACGCCAAGCCAACACTGGCTCAGCTGTACGAGATGCCAGTGTGGCGTCAAGCCAACGCACTCTTTCGCATCTCGCTGCACGGGAATGGCCTATCCGCCACCCTACTCACGTCCCAAAGGCAAGGAGTGGTATGGACACATGATAAGATCAAGCTTTCATTGCCTGAAGGATTTCCTTACTCCGGCACGCACCTGGCCCACTGCGGATGAGTTCGACGACATTGTCGTGCCGGCAATCCGGCGGTTGGAGTATCATGGTCCTATACCCTACTTACTGGCACCGATATACGCTCGACTTACCGCAATAGCACACCGAGTGTTCGAGTTCACGGGACACGCTCGGCATGACCCTGTCCAATTCGAAGTCCCTTGGCAGCTGCTGTCAACGCCACCTACAAAAAGACCCTCTCCGAGATTCGGGATTGGACACCACACCACATCAAGCGGGTATGCCTAAACCTACCCGAGCCCACTCGTGACCACCCCATGCTACGAACACACGGAACTATGGAGGACTTGCACACGTACCTTAAGCTGTTCCATCGCACCATTGCCGTCGTAACACTGCTAGAAGCTGACGTGTGGACTCGACTGCAATTCCGGGTACTGCCTGTAGGCAACTGCTTCTACCACATGCAGTTAGTCCCCCCCAATTGCATGCTACGTCCCTACGGCAGCTGTCACGCCGTTGAAACCATTCACCATGCTCTGATGGCCTACCCCTGCGTCCACCCGGTTCGGGATATGATGGCGCCACCATGGCTACAGTTTCGATTACGATTCGATTGGACCTGCATTTTGGACGTCACTAAAGTCTTACCTTTTCCAGCATGGTCCCACGCAGCACCGGAACTCTTGCTGCTGTAGACGCTACTCACCGGAGGATGTTGCGTAGCATTTGGATCCACCGGAACAAGGTCAAATATGAACGATGTTCCCACCTTCACGTGCCGTCTTCAGTGGAGCGCAGTCTCCTCGCTCGAATGGTCCACCCAAATTCGAATGCATCTTGAACTCCCAACGACTCTCGACGACGAACGCGCTCGCATCCAGGCGGTCCAGTGTCAGCTCGGCCAACATCCCAACTACCGAGGATTCTGGTCAAATATCCTGTGCACTTTTCCGCCAATCCATTGACCGCGCAGCAACCTGTCCGATAATTTACCTATTTATGTCCTTCGTAGGACTATACTGTCCTATCTACCTCTTTACGAAACATATCACGAAACAAACCGAAACTCATAAACTCTATATTTTCGTGTGAAAAACATATAAGGTTACTACTCTGGTCCATAATAATCGCTACGGTTGTGTTCTGATTGGCGGCATTTTTCATAAAATACTCCTATCGACCAGCCGATTGGCTCGTTATACAGAGCACAATTTCAG
>NW_008580147.1:2011737-2013035 GCF_000520115.1 Aphanomyces invadans
GATCATACCGCAACAACCTTGATGTTTGCGGACGACACGACGTTGTTGGCTGGGCGCATTGCTCACCTACAAGAGCAAATGGAGCTGGTCAACCAGTATTGAGCTGCGATTGGGGCCAAACTAAACATCGACAAGACGGAAATCCTAGTGCTGAACTCCAACCAGCCCATACCGATTGTGCGGGGCCTGTCGTTTGCAGCGTCGGGCCGTCCGATACGCTACCTTGGGATCTTGCTGGGTCACAAGCTACCAGCATCGTTCCAGGTCAGCCGACTGACGGATAAACTCTACGAGACCTTCCGTACCTGGGGCTGTCGAGCACGCCCAATACAAGGACGGCGACTGCTGGTGCAGACAGTGATCCTGTCTACCTTGTGGCACTTTTACAGCAGTCATCCCTGTGCCGCCCCACCAAATTGCCGCATGGCAATCGCTGGTGAACAAGTTTGTCCAGTCGAGGACGACTGATCCTACACAAAGGACGGCCTCCCTGATGCAAGCGGCGCATCAGTACAACCGATCAGTAGGGTGGAGAGTACCTCATCTCGCCTCGATCATTGCTTCGCAACGGCTCTCCAGCTTGTGCCTCCTTCTGCAGGCACCAGCGGAATCCGACAACATGTGGGCCTGTCTCGCCCACGAGTTGTTCGATGCTGCACTTACCCCTTGTAATCGGCAGGATCGGTTTGATGTCCTACATTTTCGGCCGAACTCACGAAGTGCCGCTGAACGCCTCGCGAAGGTGTTGCCACTGTGGAACGACGTGTGGAAAACTTGGTATCGTCTACCTACGGAAAAACGTTGCAAAAATGTATTCAACGAGGCTGACACCCCTTCAACAAATGCTCGTCCAACAACAACGAATGCCTGGTGGACCTCGCAACGCGACGTTCCGTTTGCCAAGTTGGCTTGCCCGAAAGGGAAAGTATACGACATGTGGAACCTATGGTGGGACGGCTGTCAGATGGACGGCATTGTACCGTATCGAATTTGTACCTAGAAAGACTTTGCGACCAGAACAGACCAAGCGAACTTCTGCAAGGCCAAAAGAGTTATCCTAGCCTTTCTTGGACAGTCAAATTGTTCTGCGCATGACGTTATGACGATGGACATACCTGCTCGAAACGAGCTGTTTCAAGAATGCCTTGTCCGCGTGTGCCAACGCCACTTGAACATGTCGGACCCAGTCTCTATCGACAAGAAACGAATAGCTGAGATGAGTTATCACTCCATGTATGATATCATTAATGGATAATGTCACGCCATATCGTTGCTTACTTGTGTTGATTGCTCCTTTC
>NW_008580147.1:2013135-2013677 GCF_000520115.1 Aphanomyces invadans
TCGAAAGGAGCAATCAACACAAGTAAGCAACGATATGGCGTGACATTATCCATTAATGATATCATACATGGAGTGATAACTCATCTCAGCTATTCCTTTCTTGCCGATAGAGACTGGGTCCGACATGTTCAAGTGGCGTTGGCACACGCGGACAAGGCATTCTTGAAAAGCTCGTTTCGAGCAGGTATGTCCATCGCCATAACGTCATGCGCAGAACAATTTGACTGTCCAAGAAAGGCTAGGATGACTTTTTTGGCCTTGCAGAAGTTCGCTTGGTCTGTTCTGGTCGCAAAGACTTTCGAGGTACAAATTCGACACGGCACAATGCCGTCCATCTGACAGCCGTCCCACCATAGGTTCCACACGTCGTATACTCCCTTTCGGGCAAGCCAACTTGGCAAACGGAACGTCGCGTTGCGAGGTCCACCAGGCATTCGTTGTTGTTGGACGAGCATTTGTTGGGGTGTCAGCCTCGTTGAATACATTTTGAGTACTTGATGCAGTCATTTGGTCTATTTTGCTCAGCATAGAATTGCCAAAGG
>NW_008580147.1:2014428-2015914 GCF_000520115.1 Aphanomyces invadans
ACATTATCCATTAATGATATCATACATGGAGTGATAACTCATCTCAGCTATTCCTTTCTTGCCGATAGAGACTGGGTCCGACATGTTCAAGTGGCGTTGGCACACGCGGACAAGGCATTCTTGAAAAGCTCGTTTCGAGCAGGTATGTCCATCGCCATAACGTCATGCGCAGAACAATTTGACTGTCCAAGAAAGGCTAGGATGACTTTTTTGGCCTTGCAGAAGTTCGCTTGGTCTGTTCTGGTCGCAAAGACTTTCGAGGTACAAATTCGACACGGCACAATGCCGTCCATCTGACAGCCGTCCCACCATAGGTTCCACACGTCGTATACTCCCTTTCGGGCAAGCCAACTTGGCAAACGGAACGTCGCGTTGCGAGGTCCACCAGGCATTCGTTGTTGTTGGACGAGCATTTGTTGGGGTGTCAGCCTCGTTGAATACATTTTGAGTACTTGATGCAGTCATTTGGTCTATTTTGCTCAGCATAGAATTGCCAAAGGTTTCCAAGGTTGTGTTTAACACATCCATTGTAATTGGTTCTGCACGCGATGCTTGGAGATGATTTGAATTTCCTTGCTGACTTGCTCGGGGATGCTTTCCAACTTTTTTAGTATGGAATTTTGCAAATTTTCCACGACAGATTTCAGCGATTGTGTTTGAATGAAAAGAGGGATATGGGGGGGAATACCAGTGGCCATGAGGTGTGACGTTGGGTTTTCGAGCACACCTGAGAGAACTTGCTCGGAGAGTTGCGGCAAAATACCACTTGTCCACACATGGGACAAGAACAACGGATGATTTGGTGCCAACGTTGACTTGATCCAATCAAAGTGACAGGCCAATGATGCCAACAAGAATGGCACTGCGCATCGAAAAGTTGCAGGGTAGTATGTGGTGAACCCCGGCAATATGGAATCCCATTGGACCGACGTCAATGCAGCCCCATGAAAGTGAGGTGGAAGGGTTGCAAAAGAGGCGTCGTTAACATTCAATCCTACACAACCAGTTACACTGTTAATCTCTAATTCCACTGCAAAAAAGCACCGGATGCTGCACGTCCAACAAATTGGTCTCCGCCCGCCCCCTGAAAAATATACCGGCTCTGCACGTTCTCCAAACTCCAACCTGCACGGAGCCAAATAGAAATGGCCTGAGGTCCACCAGGGTTATTTGCAAGGTCTTTTGCGACCCCCTTTCGGAATGAATGGCTGCCCAGCTCAGAGATAGACAAACCCAACGCCAGGATGTCTTTGCGGAAGTTATTGCACGTAGATGCCAATCACGTCGAAAACCGTTCTTTAGCACTTGCGCGAACGTCGTCAGTCCAACGTTTTGGGATGGACGGGTGAACAGAAGTATTGCCAAGCTATGCATCAAGTGTCATAATCATCGTGTAATATAGTACTACAACGATTTTATACAGAAAGCAAAACACTGCAAACCTCAAAATGGGGCATATTTCTGGACGAGTTGGGTTTGCGTACAC
>NW_008580147.1:2024274-2024848 GCF_000520115.1 Aphanomyces invadans
AACCTATACGTACTCCCAGTTGGCCGCATGGGGTGCCGAAAAGTTCAACCTTGCTTCAACCCCAACAAAAGCTACAATTGGGAATGTACTTAAACGAAACGCTACGCTAAACCTCCGCGCCGACAACAAAGTCCGTCACAGGAAACTATAGGAAACTGTGGTAAACTGCTGGATCGAACAGGCACTCTCGGCACTGAACTGTCGAATTTCGGCTAACACGTTGCTGCCATCCAGTTGTCATAATTTGTACCTGGTATATTTTTGTTTCCTTTGAAACTTGTTTCAAGTCGACCGTTTAATAGTCGGGGGAAATCAGTACTTCGAAGTAACTACAGTATAAAAAGGTGCCTCCATTTGTTGTGTTCAAGGGAGCCCCCGGCGCAAGGATCCATGCACAGCTCCAAGGCGTTCTTCCCAATGGTGTGTTTGCTCGTTGCCAGAAGAAAGCGTTTATGGACGAACAAACGAAACATTGGGCCGAAGATGTTTGGGCTCCGTTCGCAGCCGGAAAAGAATCGACCTTCTTACTCCTGGACGACTTCAAGTGCCACAAGCAATCATGCTTTGCAAACAA
>NW_008580147.1:2032857-2039256 GCF_000520115.1 Aphanomyces invadans
GCGGGAGGAAGCCAACGTATTTCGGTGCCGACAAGTCGGAAGGCCTTGATGACCTCTTCGACGGTCTCTCCAGTATCGTCACAATGCACAATGGATGGTGTGAATATTAGCGTATCATTCTCACAAACAATATCGCCACAGATTTCATACGACGTGCACGATCGGGTGCCTTCTCCACAGCTAAGGCCGACGACGTCCACTGCTCTCAGATCCATGGTGTGTTTCGTTTCTTGATGAACACGATTGGTTCTGACCAAGCCTCCTGTGCTCTATATTTGTCCAATGGCACTGTTGGTAGATGCAGCTTTATGACGAAACCGCAGAGTGCTCAAGTATACTTAATTTTGACCCCCAGGGTGCAGGAATATGACGAAAAATCGTGGGTGCAGGAATGCAGCAAATACGGTAGTAGTGTGCAATTGTTTCGAATAGATGAATTTTTTATTTGTGCAGTGCGTTTCTCGAATGTGATTGGTCGAATTATTAGTTGTTTTGGCGGAAAATAAATTATCGCTTGTGGGGGGCGTGGCTACCACTTTGGTATTGTATTTAAGGTCACCAGATGGAACCTCCCGCCAAAAAGTCGCGCGTCCTGCGGACCCATGCGAGTACATGGCCACGAACCACGCTTCCCTCTCTGAATGCCGCGGAGCACGACATTCGTTTCCAGTGGATTGACATTAGTATGTACGACGGAGAGCCGCTGGCTGTGAATCCATACTCGCGCACCCAACCAATTCCCGGCCCTCGCACCGGCAGTTCGTCCATCATTCGATTGACGGGTGTGACCGAAGATGGACACAGTATCATGGCGCACATTCATGGTTTTGTCCCGTACTTTTACGCGTCGTGTCCTGACGGTTTGAAGCCGTCGGACTGCAATATTGTCCGTGAGGCATTGGACGCTGCCGCCAAAAAGAATCCATCTGATGCGCCTGCTGTGCAGTTGGTCGAAATTGTCGAAGACAAGATGTCGCTGTATGGGTACCAATTTGACAAGAAAGTGCGGTTGATCAAGGTACTCACACAACAATCCGTCCGCTGCATGACTACGATGTTTTAGATATACCTGAGCCTGCCGAACTTTGTGCCAAAGCTTCGCACTGCGCTTGAAAGCGGAATTACGATTCCTGGGTACGGCACTCGCAGCTACCAAACGTACGAGAGCAACGTGCCGTACATTTTGCGGTTCATGATCGACCAAGAGATTCAAGGTTGCAACTGGGTCGAGCTTCCAGCGGCTACGTATCGGTTTCGCACCCCCGAGAAACAATTGTCGTTGTGTCAAATGGAAGTCGACATTGTGTACCTCAACTTGGTTAGCCACGCTCCCGTTGGGGCGTGGGGCAAGCTGGCCCCGCTTCGCATTTTGAGTTTTGATATTGAATGCATGGGGCGGACCGGCCAGTTTCCGGATGCGGACAAGGTATTTCCCCATGGAATTGATTGAATGCCCTGACATGGTTTTCACAGGACCCGGTAATCCAGATCGCAAACGTAGTGTGGGAGCAAGGGGCGGAACACCCTGTCACGCGAAACGTGTTCGTCTTGGGCACGTGCAAGCCGATCGTTGGGGCACACGTCATGGAGTTTGAAAGTGAAGGCGACATGCTCGAGGCGTGGGCGTCGTTCGTGCGCCAGGTCGACCCTGACATTTTGACAGGATACAACATTGACAACTTCGACGTGCCGTACCTCATCAACCGCGGCAAGGCGCTCAAATTGACGCCGCAGTACCATTGTTGGGGGCGCCTGAAGAATACGTACAGTGAGCAGCGCAAACGATCAACTTTTAACGATTTTGATGGTTTTAGGCCCAATCACATGGAAAAGAAAGCGTTTCAATCGGCGCAGTACGGCAAAAGCGATAACATGCGAACGACGATGCACGGCCGGACGTCGTTCGATATGTTGCCCATTATCCGTCGTAACCAGCAGCTGAGCTCGTACTCTCTCAATTCCGTGTGTGCGCAGTTCCTTGGACAGCAGAAGGAAGACGTGCCGCATGGCATCATCAGCGACCTCCAACGCGGAACGGATGACGACCGCCATCGTTTGGCCGTGTATTGTCTCAAAGATGCCGTGCTTCCACTCACACTGCTGCAAAAGTTAAGTTACTTGGTGAACTACATCGAAATGGCGCGTGTGACGGGCGTGCCGCTCGACTTTCTCATTGACCGCGGCCAGCAAATCAAAGTGTACTCGATGTTGTTGCGAAAATGCCGTGGCGCTGGCCTGGTCGTTCCGAACTTGCCGCGTGCAGGCGGTGGCGACGATATTGGGTACGAAGGCGCGACGGTGATTGAGCCCGTGAAAGCGTACTATACGGTGCCTATTGCGACTCTGGATTTTGCATCACTGTATCCGAGTATCATGCAAGGATACAATTTGTGCTATTCGACACTCGTGGCCCCCAGCGACATCAACAAACTACCGGTCGATGCGTATCAGACGTCGCCGTCGGGGGACGTCTTTGTCCGAAGTGCAACGAAGAAGGGAATCTTGCCGCTAATTCTAGAAGAATTGTTGTCCGCCCGTAAGCAAGCTAAGCGGGATATGGCGACGGCTCCGGACGCAATGTCGAAGGCGGTGCAGAACGGTCGGCAACTCGCATTGAAAGTGAGCGCCAACTCTGTGTACGGGTTCACGGGGGCCAACGTCGGCCAACTGCCTTGTATTCCGATTGCGTCGTCCGTGACTGCGTACGGTCGCGACCTGCTTCTACGCACGCGGGAGGAGGTCGAAAAAGTGTTTACGATCGAAAACGGCTACAAGAACAACGCAGAAGTAATTTACGGTGACACGGACTCCGTCATGGTGAAGTTTGGCGTCGAAACTGTGGCTGAAGCGATGCCGCTTGCCGAAGAGGCGGCGAAATTGGTCTCCGATATTTTCCCAAAGCCTATCAAGTTGGAATTTGAAAAAGTGTACTATCCGTACCTGCTTATGAACAAAAAGAGGTAAGCCTATGCTGTATGTAGTGTAATTTGAGGCTCATTTGATGGGTGGTGACCTCAGGTACGCCGGGCTGCTCTGGACAAAGGCCGAAAAGTACGACAAGCTCGACACAAAGGGGTTGGAGACGGTCCGTCGCGACAATTGCCTGTTAGTCCGTCGCATGGTTGAAAGTTGTTTGAAAAAGATCTTGATCGAACGCAACGTGGACGCGGCCATTTCGTACACCAAGCACATCATATCAGAGTTGCTGCAGAACAAGATCGACATCTCGCTGTTGGTGATCACGAAGGGACTGAGCAAGTCGACTGACTCCGACGACTACAAGGTCAAGCAAGCCCACACCGAACTTGCCGCCCGCATGAAGAAGCGGGACCCGGGGTCGGCGCCCGTCCTCGGTGAACGTGTTGCGTACGTGATTATTGACAAAGGCAAGAATGTGCCATTGTACGACAAGGCGGAGGACCCAGTGTACGCACTGACCAACAACATTCCCATCGACTGCGACTACTACATGTCGAACCAGCTACAAAACCCAATTGAACGCATCTTTGAGCCGATTATCGGTCTGTCCAAGGTCAAGAGCGACTTGCTCGCTGGTGACCACACACGAAAGCGGTCCAAACCAGGGTTAGTCCAAAACAGCGGCGGAATGATGAACTTTGCTGTCAAAAAGCAAAAGTGTCTCGGGTGCAAGGCGCCGCTGGGCGGCGACCAAGCACTTTGTGCGTCGTGCATCGAACAAGAAGCTCAAGTGTACAGCAAGCAACTCAGCGTTGTCGTGGCCGCCGAACAGCAGTTTGCCAGACTCTGGACGCAGTGCCAGAACTGCCAAGGCAGTTTGCACCAAGATGTGCTTTGTACGTCACGCGACTGTCCGATATTTTACAAGCGCATCAAGGTCCAGAAAGAGCTGGGCGAGGCGCAGCTTGCCCTCGAGAGGTTCAAGTACGAATGGTAGTCGGTAGGCAATCATCCCCCTCCCAATTTATTTGAGCTAAAACAACTGCCGGTGCACGTGACTCAAAATCTCTCCTTGCTTGTCAGCAATATCGGGGTACTTGGCCATCGTTTCCGCCCGAATCAAATCGACAACTCGAGTCCACTCGTCCTCGGACAACGTCTTTTCCTTCCACAGCGAAGGAAACGCCGACGTAAAGAACGCGTCTTCCATGATCCCGATGCACACCATCAGCACGACGTACGCAAAGATGACGATGTAGCTATACAAGTAGACCTACATCGACGTGTTCACCACTTGACCAAGGCAACTGCATACACTCACTTGCCCATGCCATGGCAACGACACAAACGTGTCGCGGATCTCGTCGCCGTTCGCAAGTGCAAATAGTGTCGTGGCGGTGGTGGCCATGCCGGCAAAGCGCGGCACCTACGACATTTGTCAGACGAGATGAAGCCTTCGATGGAAAACCTTACAGTTGCCCCATACATGATGGTACCACACAAGACGTAACCCACAAACAAAGGACACACCCCGATGAGGAACTCGACGACTTGTGGTGCGCCGCGTTTGAGCGTCAAGCCCAAGATATATGTGCGCGGGTTGAAGCTGAGGAACCGCAGTAGGGCCACCCACTGCGCGGCACTCGTCAGCGCATAGATCCAACTCAATGGCTCGACATACACGAGGACGGAAGCCTCGCTCCATGCCTGCAACGTCAGATGATAACTCGTAACAAGTGTTTGAAGCAGGTTCGGTACGTGGACGAAGCACGCGATGGTCGTGATGTTGACCCCGATGACACATGTGCCGGACACATGCACCATCACGAAGTTTCGCCTAGTCAAAGGGAGATGACTTTGAAATGGCATATTTTGGGGCAGGTGTTTACCACGTGGATGCAGCTTTGGCGCTGCTGAGTAATGCCCACACTTCGACAACCTGTGGAGCAACTCAGTCAACTGCACGATGGAATATGGCGGCATACTAAACAGCACCCTGCGAGGGCAATGGCTGCCATGTACCGGCCGACATAATCGGTAGGACTTGGTGTGGGGCGAATTCTTGTTGATGTCGGAAGCTGTCGATTGACGACCATGCGCAGTTGCATCTGACCCTGGGTCGAGAAGTCGTACTTGAACAGCGCCTTCCACCGCATATAGTCACGAAGTTGCAAGGTCATGTCGTTTGGATTGGCAATGGAAGGCTTATGTGACTGCACCGACATGATCAAAGTCATGTGCTTCAACGAGTCGAAGAATGCCCGCGTGTCGGAAACTGAGGCTTTTCTCTGGAGCCCAACCGGCCAGGCCTGCTCGTCGTCCTTGTCCAGAACGTACGTTTGATTGTTCTGGAGCACGAGGGATCAGTTTGTACAAGGCGAAGCATCTTCGAAACCTCGTGGTCGGGGTCACTTGGACTGGCAAACACCACGTTCAGATGAGGCAGGGGAATGCCTGAGGGCGCGCCCACACGGCGTTCTGTCAGTTGGAAACCCTCCTTGCTGTCACGAGATTCTGTGCTATGGCTCACCTGCAAACGGCGCTACGTGCAGCTTTCCCAGCGCAACATTTGGGAGGGCAAAGTAGTTGGCAAGCACCATGTGCACATGCTCAACGGCATGGCGAATCGTGAACAAGTTGACCGGCTGGTCCTGGTCGCCTCCATTCAATAACCGCCACAGCTCGGCGTACAGGTTGCGCGAATACGGCAGCAAATGCGAGTCCACGTCCACCGCATGATACGTCATGCCGCATACAAGGAGCGTGTGGACCACGGCGCGAAAGTACCATGACACTTGCATGGGTTCGCAGTCGATGATGATGGCGATTTTAATTGACTCTGGAAATCGATACGGATTGGTTAAAATGTAAATTTTCATCCAATCATCTTCGTGGACTCTTTCCATGCGATGCACACAGGGTAGAAGGGACGGGCGCCTTAGCCACCACATTTTCACGATCAGCAACGCATTGAATCAAACTGATCACGTGGCTTGAAAGGCCCCCATTCTCACCCGGCCAAAGCGCACGTTGCGCTCATCCGCTTGAGATCTTTCAAGCCCATATCTGCAGTGGCAGTTTCGGAACCCCTGGAAAAGATCGGCCGTTTCACACATTCCCAGTCTCTGATTGGTGTCGAATATTACGTCGAGATTGCCATTGGTTCCACCTGTACCACACAAGATCGCTTGACACGCATCAGTGCTCGACGTGTGCGAACTTCAGTTCCCAAAAAGCACTGGCAGCATGAAGGCAACGTTGTTGGTCAGCGTTTTCGCAGCCGCCATGGCAACATACCAGGCGCCAGCCCCAAGGTACGCCACTACTACGGCAGCCCCCACTACCACCACTCGTACCCCGACGACGACTACCAGAGCTCCTACCACTCCTTGTCCAACGACAACGACGCCAGCTCCGACTACAACTACTCCTGTCCCGACGACTACCACCCCAGCCCCAACGACCACCACCCCTGCTCCA
>NW_008580147.1:2043172-2045226 GCF_000520115.1 Aphanomyces invadans
ACCACCACCCCTGCACCCACTACCACCACCCCTGCTCCAACTACAACTACCCCTGCTCCAACAACCACCACGCCAGCACCCACAACCACCACACCTGCACCCACTACCACCACCCCTGCTCCAACTACAACCACACCTTGCCCAACCACCACCACCCCTGCACCCACTACCACCACACCTGCTCCAACCACCACCACACCTGCACCCACTACCACCACCCCTGCTCCAACTACAACCACACCTTGCCCAACCACCACCACGCCAGCGCCAACGACTACCACGCCCATTCCCACCACTACACCATGCCCAGAAACTACTACGCCTGAGACTACGACAACAACCCCGGCTCCCACTACCACGACGCCGGCTCCAACGACGACTACACCTGCCCCAACGACTACGACCCCTTGTCCTACCCCGGTCCCACCTCCAGCTCAAAGCTCGTATGATGACGAAGGTTACGACGACGAAGACTACGATGGTGAGGACGAAGAAGAGTATGAGATCCCCGCGACTACAAAGTCAGTGTACGATGAACCAGCGTACGACGAACCAGAGAACGAAAAGCCCTCAGGGTACGAGCCAGCCAAGTCTTACGACGACTACGATGGATACCCTCCCAATCTCTACTCGAACGACTACAGCGAGTACAGTCCGTCCGACAGCTATGTCACTGAAGTCCACCACGCCGAAGAACCGTACCCGACGATTGTCCTCGACGACGAGCCAGCGTTGCGCTTGCCGCACTTGAGTCAATACCACTGCTTCCTCAACGGAGCGCCGTGGACCAACTGCGGTGGGAAACCCCTTCGCGAGTTCTTCTTAGACCAGTGCTTGACCTTGTTCTACCGCGCCTCTGCCTCGGTGGACGCATTATGTGCGGGTCCCGCCAAGACGCAACCCCCACGCACGACGACTGTCGCTCCTACCACTACCACGGCGGCACCAACCACCACCGTTCCTGTGGACCACGGCTACGGCTACTCGGACGGCTACGGCTACTCGGACGGCTACGGCAACAGCGGCTACGGAGGTGTGGCCACGACGACCACCCAAGCGCCGCGAACGCGACGACCACGCACGCCTCGGCCCACCACGTATGCGACGCCTCGCCCCACGACCTACGAAACGACCAAGGCACCGTATGTGCCCCCTGCCAAGTACTGCGACGCGTACTACGAAGAGCGATGCCTTCAAACGAGCTACGCGTCCATCACGACCGCGACTGTGCAGTGCTTGACGGAAAACTCGATCCGCGTCCTGTTCATCGAAAAGTATGCAGGCGACGCGGCCACAAACCCCGTGGAAGGCCCGATCTTGTACTTGAAGAAACTGCACCAGTTCGTGTCGAACGTGATCGCGTGCAACCCGGACAAGGTGGCCAACTACCCCACGATCTGGCGGCAGTCGACGAGCCAACTGGGCGTCAAGTACTGGCCCACGGCGCCGTTCACGGTCGGCAAGCACAACCGCATCGACATCCCTCGCTGCACCAGTCGCGAGGCATCCGGCTGGGACACGTACACGATCAACGGTCGTTTCCACTGCGCGCAGCAAGAAGCTCTCATCGGGAACGGAAGCCCGCCCATCTCGAGCCCCACCGCGTGGACGTACGACTACGACTACACGGACCGATTCTACACGTGGGACGTCGCCAACCGCGTGCAAGGCAGCGCCATCGGAGCGTACACTGGGGTACAGCCTTTGCTCAAGCAATGCGAGGTCGTCCACGGCGCCACCGAGGACGACGCCGGGCCGCAATTCTCCAACCCAGACACCCTCCGAGGCCTCTTGGATGGCGTGCGGACATGGGACACCGCGACCCACTCGAACGTACGTCCCCGTCTCCTCGCCGAGATCGTCGCACAGTACCAAGGCACGCAGAAGCAGCCGATCCTCGAGGGCAACGGCATTTTGTACTTTTGCTCGTTCTACGCGTGCCGGGCCAACAACCAGGGCGACCTGTCGTCGTGCTTCCCGGAGGTGCACAACTCGGACTGGGCCCTGCCGCACCACAAGGTTGACGTGTGGAACGACCTCACGGACGACATCCA
>NW_008580147.1:2057033-2057620 GCF_000520115.1 Aphanomyces invadans
CCCACCACTACCACCAGAGCTCCCACAACTACTTCTCCAGGATATGGCACCACGACCAGCACCCCTGCACCCACGACCACTACTCCTGCACCCACTACCACAACCCCGATTCCAACAACGACCCCAGCTCCAACTACCTTAGCGCCAACAACAACAATTCCTTCTATTACATCCACGCCTATTCCTACAACGACGCAGCCTCAAGGGTACTACACATCGCCCACAACTACGGTGCCAGCTACAACGCATCCAAGCGATTACACGGCACGCACGACAACATCGACTCCAGTAACAAGCACACCAATCACAACCGCAAGCGGGTACGAAGGCCATTACGATGATGACGACTACGACGAGGATGAAGACAACGATTATTACGATGAACCGGTCTACCAGCCCGAGCCAGAAGCGCCAGTGTATGATGATTCAGATGACGACATCCCTGCAGACGACGAGCCTTTGGAATTTGAGCCATACAATCTGTCAGAGCCCTACCCGACGATTGTCCTCGACGACGAGCCAGCGTTGCGCTTGCCGCACTTGAGTCAATACCACTGCTTCCTCAACGGAGCGCCGTGGACCAACTG
>NW_008580147.1:2067510-2069705 GCF_000520115.1 Aphanomyces invadans
GACGACGCGGGGCCGCAATTCTCCAACCCAGACACCCTCCGAGGCCTCTTGGACGGCGTGCGGACATGGGACACCGCGACCCACTCGAACGTACGTCCCCGTCTCCTCGCCGAGATCGTCGCACAGTACCAAGGCACGCAGAAGCAGCCGATCCTCGAGGGCAACGGCATTTTGTACTTTTGCTCGTTCTACGCGTGCCGGGCCAACAACCAGGGCGACCTGTCGTCGTGCTTCCCGGAGGTGCACAACTCGGACTGGGCCCTGCCGCACCACAAGGTTGACGTGTGGAACGACCTCACGGACGACATCCAGGAGTGCATCGAGGACGGCTGGATCGACGCGGACGACGTGAGCGAGCTGGCCAAGCGCCTGACCAAGACGCTGACGACCCGCTCGCACATCTGCCAGGCCGAAGCCGAACTCGTCAGCTTCTTCCAGACCATCCACGGCGCGTTCGACGCGAGCGTACAAGACGGCCACTGGGTCTTCTTGCGCCAGATTGCGAATGAGCGCTTCTTCTCCGACTGCGACTCGGTCGACGACTTGTACGAAGAGCTGTTTGCCGTCCTGCGCAAGGTCAAGAACCGATGCGTGTCTCGAATTGCCTCGTACCAACTCCCGACGACGACGCAGAGGACGCGCAAGTCCCATGGGTCCCGCCGACCGAGACCGTCTCCCGAGAACGCCGTCGAGGCAGACAAGTAGACAGTCGACATGTCTTAGAAGAACGGACTGCCTGACAGCACCACAACGTGATGGTCGTGTGGTGGCTGTTCGCAGTGTGCTGGGTAGGGCACGCCGCGACAGGCACGTGAGTGAGCTGAAGTTGATGTTCTTGTTTATACATCTCGTTCATATTCCTTCGTCGGGTGGACGTTTGCCTTGGTCGGTGTTGCACATACCACGCGACCGCTAGAGCGCACTCCATGCTCCAAGCCAGCCGTCTGACTACGAACCATGGCGCAGAAACCGATATTCTTACCGCACAGAGTTAGAATAGCTCACGTTTCGGAGCCACTCATGGAATGACTTGTTCGATGCCGTTTTATAACTGGTTTCGACACCGACAAAACAACATGCAGTTGCTTCTCCACCGCGACGACGAGGCTTCGGCGGGTTATGTCGACCCCGGCCAACGAAGGGGGTTGCCAAAACTGCCACCTCTCGCATCTCTTCAGCACACGGCGCTTCGGCAAGGACACGACCCCGACGTGCCTCGGTTACTCGCGCAACGTCAGTGCGGACATGTTTACCACGCTCGTCTCCGACGGACGTTCCGGGTCGAGTTGGACGAGCAAGGACAAGTCGACTGGCGGGGCACGTTTATCAGGTTTGGCTACGACGAAGGGAGTGTGTTTTTAGCGCTGTGCGGTCGCCGCAAGGGTCGCTGGCGCCACGAAGAGGTTCTGTACGCAGCCCACTGGCTCGCACACATGCGTGTCGGCACGTCGCGGCAATCCACCCGAGCCAGCCTTGCTGCGGTGCTGCACAGCGACGAAATGCGCGTGTTCAAGAAATTGCACAACTGCCCCATCTTGGCGCGAATGGTGGTGGGGGCGACCGGCTCGTCGGATTCATTCAAGACCCTTCGCGAGGGGTTTCTAAAGGCGACACAGCTGGAGGCGCTGCTAGCAATTCGACCCCATCTCGACGACATGACGTTCATGTCGCCGTGGTGAGTGCGAACGCCCGAATGAAGCACTTGCCAGTCCACGTCGCCAAGGACTATTCACGAATCCCATGCTGCTTGTATATTTCCCTTGTTATTGCGATCGCTTGACCTTTCTCCAGCAGAAAGCAGTGTGCGCGAGCGACGTGGCGGAGAGGGTGCAACTGGACAGTCTCGGACAGTCTCGCATGGGCAATGCACAGAAGTAAATGCCCCTTGTCCCAACTTAATCCGTCTGATGTCCATATTATTTGAAGCCGACAATGCTTATCCACGCTGTATCGTTGAGACGAAACCTATTATTGTAACAGCTGAAGTGTCGACGCATAGTTCAAGTTCTGCGCTACTAGAACTATACTTGCGCAGTTTGAGCAAAGCGAATCGTGGGAAACGGAGCCTATTCACCTCCATGCTTGATTATCCGGGGATTCATCAGCAGAAGAGTGACGTTTGGCTTGCGCACAGACGTCGTCGAACTGGAAACTCTGCGCGACCGAGACGGTTTCGTTTTGACATCGAAACCGAC
>NW_008580147.1:2075747-2112920 GCF_000520115.1 Aphanomyces invadans
GAATATCCTGGAGAAGTCGTTGTAGGAGGTCTTGTAGTAGTGGTTGGAGCTCGTGTAGAAGTGCATGGAGCTGGTGTAGTAGTTGGAGCACGAGTCGTGGTTGGAGTCGCGTATCCTTGGGCCGTCGTGGTGGGAGTTCGTGTTGTGGTCGCTGGAGACGGTGTGAAGGTTGTTGATCGAACTGTAGTCGTTGGGTTGGCGTAACTTGCCGTCGTAGTCGGTGGGGGCGTGCTGCTGTACGGTGCGTTCGGCTCGGCATGCGCCGAGGCGACCAGCCATGCTATCAGCACGAGGGTGGATTTCATGTCGAGGGGTGTATCCGCGAGGTCTGTTTGGCGAATGATCTGACTGCCGACGAGGATCTCAATCGTGTGAGCTGAAATGGGCTCGAAATTCGGCACCAATGACTGTGGCACCGAAACTTTTGGATCCAGTCAAACCCGTGCACGCATGATGAAACCGATTCGTTGTCGCCAGGATGTCAGCGCATGGTGATCTTGCATGCCGCCGCCTGTGTGGACATGGTCCGGTGCATATTCGTGTATATGATATGCATGCCACCATGCAAGTGGGCTCCTGCCTTGACAATTGACCGGGAATTCATCCGTCGCATGCATCACGCCTATAACGAGCCGTTCGGATCTCTTCTGCTCATGTTCAAAAGGTTTCACGTCCTTTGTTACATCATCAGCACGGCAAGGCAGTCTGACTTCCGCATCGTTTCACGACCTAGAGGACATCGGTAGATGCAGAGATTTTCTCCACTAAAGCGTGTCGGCTTCCAATCGGTCCGCGTTGGAAGATACGATTCGGTAGATTGCACAGCTACAACCCACGTGAACGTCCACAATACATCGCCCTGTCCATCCAGGTTGGCGAGCGGCGTTGCCCTCAACACCGACCTCTCCCTTGAGCAGCTTGCGTGCACAGCGACTGTCGAAACGTTGGGGTACAACAAGCACACGTGCCACCCCCCGCTCCATCGTGCAATGGCACGGCACAGTGAACACGCGAGGGCACGCCTGCCGCGTTGAGCGACCTGAACCTGCGACCGCTTCTCGCCCTTGCGGTGGTTACGGACGCATTCAAGATCACTCCAGTTTGGTTTCTTCGATCGCGCCCCACCGACAGACACCCCCATCCCTTACTTCCACGTTCTGAACTGGGTGAATTTTCGAACTCAAGAACAATTCCTCGACGAGCAGCGCTCGTCCGAGTGCTGCGAGAACATTCGAGCAACCCAACGCGACGTTGTCGCAGCTGCGACAAGGAATGTCCAGTTTCTCGTCGCTCGTGGATAACGAACGACGTGGTCGTCGGCGCGGGGTAGCAAGCGGAACTTTGAATTAATAATGCAATACTTTACACTGGTCACATCGTTGACGACGCCTCCTCGGTGTTTAGGCAAAGATCTTGCACACCGTTTCCATGACGGCGAACGTGATCCCTTGGCCTGGCGCGACGCGGGCCATGCGAGGAATCAATCCACGGTACAAAGCACCGACGCCTTCCTCCTTTGCCACGGTCTGGATGCACTGGACCATGCCTGTGTACTTGCCGGCTTCACCAACCTTGTTTGCTTGCGCCATCAAGCGCGTCTTGGCGACATCCACGGGGGTGTTGAAGACAGGACCCAACATACCAGCGACCATACCGGTCACCAATGCCTGGTGCGATGAAATCTTGTCGTCGCGGCTCAAGCCCCATAGGGCGCTCTTGAGCAAGTCGTACGACCCAAAGAGGAAACACTGGTTCAACCCTTGACGGGTCATGGTCGGCACGCAACCCTTCCACAGAGCGGCCGCGCCTTCTTCGCGGAAAATCGTCTGCGCAGCGTGGACGGGGCCATGGTACTTCAAGTTGGTCGATCCCTTTTGTTGCTGGAGGCGGGTCTTGACCACTTCGAACGGAGTCACGATGAAAATAGCTTCCGTGATGCCGGCACCAGCACCGGCCAAGAAGCCACGGAACGGAGTGACCTTGCCATCCTTGTCAGACAGCAACCCACGATAGAATTCGTTCGTCGAGAATCGCAACGAGTACTTGATCACCAAGTGCAACACGAAAGGAGTCAACCCCTTGTACAGGGCGGCCGCGCCTTCTTCCGCGACAATTTTGCGGGCCACGGTAATCGCCCCGTCTTTGCCGCCAGACAATTGGAGGCGGGTCTTGACAGTGTCCAAAGGCTGGAGCGTGCACGCTTCAACAAACCCACCGGCCATGCCGCCGAACGTCTTCAACGTCTTGGACACTTTGCGCTCTTCCGTCTTGGGCGCAGACGACGTCGAGAGTGATTTGGGGACGGCAGCTTCTACCGTGGCAGACATGGCGACGCGTGAAATTTGTGAATGACAGCGCTGTCGACGGAGGCAATCCGTCGCGACAAGCTGTTTCGTAGCCATTGAACTCGCCACGATTTGTAAACACAGCCGGAGCATCCGGATAATGCACTCGACTCAGATTGAGTATACAGGAGGGTGACCGAGCCGTGGCGTTCAAGCTGGAGTTATAATATCACATCGAAATCTGTGTATTTTTAATCCATTCCTCTTTCTGCATCCCTATTGGCGGAAACCATCTGCATTTAGCCAATCAAAAGCAACTATTTACCTTCATTCACGCCAATTGGCTAATACGATAGGAAAAACTTCCCATTGGCTACATCTGTCCTTCCTTCGCTATGACGACGGCGATGTGGTTGGACGTTTTATTCCATTACCGTGCGTTTAAACTGACACGTGGTGTTTAACGTAAGCCCATCACCTTCGTCAGATGGAACGGTCGGCATGCGACCGTTCATTGTCGTATCCGGAATGTGACAGGCGGATATCCATGGACGGGGAATCCACACAAACCCAAACGTCGACGTGACGACCGACAGGGAATGAACGAATGGTTTGAAGACGGGTTTGCGCTGCTCGCAGAATTCTATGAAGCACGTGTGCGGGAGAGAATGAAAGGCGACCCCGGTGCCAATGCGAGGAGAACATTCCTTGAATGTTGCGTTGAAAGTTCCTGTGCCCCAAACTACATTCCCAACTAAGTATGTTTATCGTGCTTGAACAATTCTTTCATGCCATCAATCTAACGTGCGACTGCGATGTCTCGTGTAGGCACGATGTGGAGAGCCCATTGCTCTCGCACTGACTGCATTCAGAAGTGGTTGTAAGGCCATCGCGATGGGCCCTTGAGGTAAGTTTAACCAGCTAACGTATGGGAAGTCAATGGAAATGATCCCTTGAGGAGCTCGAGGGATCATTTCCATTGACCTCCCATACGTTAGCTTTCATTTTTCTGCCTTTTATGGAGCTGCTAGCTGTCGTTGGGGCCTTGACAAGCAATACCAACGTCTGCATTGTTGTTGACTAGAAAAACTATTGCCAATGCGGATCGTTGAGCCACCAAAGTTGGATTTCAAAAACAAACTATGCGTTGTTGGCTTTTGGTTGCATGTGACATGAATTGAGCTTGGATGTGGTGCATGGCCTCGTGGTGCTCTCACAAGGCCAATTTTCACAAAAAGCAGACTCTTCTCTAGTTTAGTTGAGAATGCAGCATCTTCTAGCGGATCGCCTCTTTTGGTTTTGTAGGTTGGTTAATGCTCCAACGAGTTACGATCGCCTCCACCACATTGCCCTGGACAGCGAACGCCCCATGTATAAGTGCACAATCGGCCTATGTGAAATCTTGAAAGTTTTGTATTTTTTCCTCCGTGTTTCGGATACTTTCTCGCTTATCCGGATTTTGATCCGAAACATGCGCCAATCGAATGAGGCACTTGAATACCGTTCAACATGTTTGTCCTGTGCCGCGTAGCTGACGTGATCCAAGTGGCGCCCGAGCTCTTCTCGGCGGACTACTCGAGTGTCCTGATAGAAGAGATCGACCGAAAGTATGCGAACAAAGTGATTGCCGACGTCGGTCTGTGCATTACGCACTACGACTTCATTGAAATCGGGGACGCGTACGTTCATCCATCCGATGGCACTTCCCACACAGACGGTGCGCACCGTCCCTGTCTCCATGCTCCAACGTGATGGCACTTTGACGGGAACAACGTGACGACTAGTGATCTTTCGAATGGTTGTCTTTCGTCCGTTCATTGGGGAAATCCTAAAGGGGAAAATCATCAACTGCACGGAAGAACACATCCGAGGTACATCAGGCTGGAAATGTCATCACCTCATGTGTCCTCACTGGCATGCGTAGTGTCAATGGAGTTTATGCAGGACATCATCATCCCATCCTACGCCATGCAAAATCCGTCGTTCTTGTATGAAATTTTGATTATCCCCCTGACCTTGGACGATCTTACGAATGCCTCGTGTATCTTGCAGTGACAAGACAGAAAGGTTATGGGAGTGGAAGTTTCCTGGCCGCGAAGGTACGCCCTCTCCTTGTCAGCATAATGTTCTCACCAACTGCGCATACAGACGACCAAGACCCGTACTATATGTACCTGAATGAAGAGGTCAGATTTCGAGTGACCAACATCAACTTTACTCGAGTGCTCAAGACAGCAAATGGTCCCCCACCGCCGTCGCAATCGCCATCCTTGCCTGCTTACGTTCATGTGCTGTAGGCATGCAAGCAGTCACGGAGGCCGCAGACACCAAGCCCGATAAAAGCGAAAACCCGACGCGGCGCCGGTCGTCCAGCGTCGACCTATCGGACACGGACCCCAAACCCGCCGCTCTGCAAATCATCGTGCGGTACTTTGCAGATTCAGCATGGAAATTCATGAATATCGTTGTAGGGAACGATCGATGAAGACGGCCTCGGGTTGTCGTCGTGGTGGGTCGAGTCGTAGGTCCGACGACAGCCGTGAACAACACCGCGACCGAATGGATGGGGCATATTTTGCAACACGACGATATACGACTACTATTGCTACTTCACGTCCGACTACTTCTTTCGAATGACTGCTTCTAAGATCGTTCGCATAAACCGCGTGAGTTCGGACCGTTGAAAACTGAGCTCGTCCTACGTGCCCACTTTTGACAACGAAGAATTGTGTAAATATGTACCAAGAGAAAGTCGGGAACAAGCGGCGCTGCCTGCCGCTTCTGGTGGTCCACTTCTTCCATGGATGGACTGTACTCGAGTTGGTCCCGCGGGTTGGTTGGAATCGCCACGTTGAAGCTAAACTGCTTGGCATCCAGCGAGTCGATCGCCCGACACGACACCTCGACTTTGTCATCGCTGGAACTCTTCAAATTGATATGCAAGCTCGACAAGAGCTCGTAGATTCCCAACAACTACGTCAATAGACCACTTCATAACAAATGGAAATCCCCCCATGACGTTCTCCAACCTTGTTTGCCTGGACCAACTTGTGTGTCAAGTCGGTGGCCGTCCCTTCCAAACGCCTGACCTCAGCCGGAGACGGCGCTGTCGTGGACAGGTGCTTCGACCGCTCGAGCTCTAGTTCCCGCTCGAGGTTCTTGACGCGGTTGCGCAACGAATCGTTTTCAGCATGGATGATGGCATTTTCGTGCTTCAACGTCACGACCCTACACGATGTGTACCTGTCGGAGAGAGATTTAACAAATCGCCAGGCACGTACACTTCGGAATCGTTGGCCCCGATGTCAGTGCGTGCCTTGATACGCTCAATGTTTTCACGAACCTTGTCGTACTTTTCAACCTTCTTTGTCAGGTTTGCCACCTGTTGACGCAACTTCGTGTTGGCTTCGGCGTGCAACGCTTTGGCCTCTTTCGCCAGGCGATTCGACTCGGCCAGCAATTTCTCGGGTTCTGTCTGTCGCACATTCAGCAACGCCAAATAATCCTTTTGCAACTTTTTGAATGCCGCGTCGCGGTCCTTTTCCCCGTCGAATTGATTGAGGACTTTTTCCACGGTTTGCACAAACGCTCCGACAAGTTTGCTCGACTCTGCCTTTGTCTCGGACGCATGAGGCGATGCTTTCGCTTTCTGGTGCCGGTAGCTTTCACGTGGCGAAGGCGACGAAGGGTCGTGACCATCATGGTCCGCTTGTGATCGCTTGACTGAAGGCTGCTTGGAGGACCTGTCGTTGGCTGCACTCTTGTATTGTTTGGACACCACCTCAGAAGACGAAGAAGTTGTTGGTTTCCGTTTCTTGGTCACAGGATGCACATCTTTTGAATCAGGGCGCCTCTTGTCCTGGTCCCTTGATTTAAACCTTGCGTGGATCAGAGTGGATTCGATGTCCGATAGTTTTTCCTCGTCATCTTCCCGCTCCAATGCCCTGAAATTTCGCTCCGACGAAGATGATGTCGCTTTGACGAGCTTCCTCGATACAACAAAGTCATCGAGCGAGCCACTGCCGCTACTAGTTGGCAGCTCGTGTGGTCGCGTCGCCATCGTTGCTCCAAGAAGTCGTGGCAATGGAAATAATAGATGAAGTTCAAATTTGTTTACATCAAGGGATGAGGTAGCTACTACGCAGTATGTTCGCAACTATTTTGGAAAATGAATTATTTAAATGCCTTTCAGAAATTCAAGTACTAGTATCAAGATAACTTTGAACGGCCTGAACATCAATTGGCAGAAAAAATGCTTTTCCTGCTTGTTCTATTGTGATTGGCTGTTTTGATTTCAAATATCTTGCCGCTGATTGGAAGGTATTTTAAATTTTGTATTAACGTTACCTTGAAGCGCGGGACCTTGGGAAGGAATGGACGAAGGCGATGCTGTCCTGTTGGGTATCCCAGCCAAGGACGTCCGCGTTGACGAGACATGCCCGTACACAGCTAAGCTAGGGGGTATCCCTGTAAGTCCAGTCAAAGGCCGAAGCAATAATACACTGAGCAAGTAACTGCAGGCATGGTTTAATGCGGCCAACTCGATTCCCGACAGTCAACTCCACTGCCCACAATGCCACAATTCACTCTACTTGGTCGCTCAGGTAGCTTCGCTTTTCATCGCTGAATCGAAATCTCACTCCTCGGCGTCAGATCTACGCTCCTGTGACCACACCGCGCTCGCTGTACATTTTTGGATGCAATTCCGCCAAGTGTGTCACTGTCCCCAACAGGTAACTCGGGCACTTGACAATGCAAATACAACAACATGCATTTGCATTCGTTAGTTGGAGAGTGTTTCGATTTCAAGTCGACGACACGGAGCAAAGCAAACCTGCTGCGCCGGAGTCAACAACTACTCATTGTGTTGCGCCAAATTCCTCTACTTGGGGCCGTGGCGACTCGGATGATGACAGCGACGACGACAATTGGAGCAGCATTGGAGGCTCGACGTGGGGGTCGAATGTAACCACTGCTACATGCGACATCGATTTGGAAGCGTTGCTCAACGCACGCGACAATGCAATTGCTCAATCGACTAAACGAATGCAACCTCAGCAACCCTCGGCCACCAAGGCCGAAGTTCCTTCGACCGTCGCGGGCGAGGTTGACGAACCCATTGCGACGCGGCCCCACTTTGCCTCAATATTTTTGAATGTTGACGACGAGCCTGCCGTAAGTGGCACGGAGAAGTTCACCCATGAGACACAATTGCTCAATGCGTACTTGGCCGACGAAGAGAAAGAGAACGCGTCGGAAGTCGCGAGGTTGCGCAATATTCTCAAAAACAAGCCGTCTGACAGTCCGACGACAAGTGATGGCGGTGTCGGGGATCATGCTGAGTCGTACGAACGAACACCCCTTCGCGACAAGCTCTTCCTTCGCTTCCAGAAACGCGTCAAGCGAAGTCCAAGCCAGTGCTTGCGGTAACACATCTGCCTTTCTACCATCAAATTGAACTAACAATCATCTCGCCAGATACAATTACGGTGGCGAACCGCTGTGGCCATCGCCACCTCCAGCAAACCTTGTTGTCCCAAACTGCCAGTGCGGCGAAGCTCGTGTGTTTGAGTTGCAGGTACGCACGCCCGTTCGCTCCAGTCTGTCAGTACCACATTGTGTTGTAGCTCATGCCAGCTACCAATTACTTTTTGAAAGTCGAAAATTACGTTAAACCCGTCGACATGACGAGCCTGTCCCGAACGGACTCACCGCAGCCGGGGAAACGTGTCTTGGACGGTGGCATGGACTGGCAAACGATCGCGATCTACTCGTGTCCGGTGAGCTGTTCCTTCAGCCACGAAGAGTTTGCATACGTCATGCCACCTCTGGTGGATTAAAACCCAGTTCAAAAGCAACTGCTCTACCACCGATCGGCAAACAGCTTGATTCCACACACCAGAGTTAGCACCGCTCGAAAATCTTGTACAAGTTATTCAAGCACGCGATCGGAGTGACAGCGTCGTTCAAGCGATGAGGTGCCACAAACGAGTTAGCCTTGCAAGCTGGAAGCAGCACGTGTTCGACAACGTGTCGCGCTTTCGTGACATCCTCGGGGAACACAGTGTCGCTGTACCACTTGGCAAGTGTTGTGGTCACGCCGTGGAAGCACTCTTCTTCATCCTCCCAATTGATCTCATACAGGCGCAAGATGAATTCGGGAAGGGCGTGGAGCGGCGGCTCATGATTGAGGAGAATCTGTGGGATGCGTTTCAATTGACCCTGGAGACAACACAACTTGTAAATTGACATTGATGTGTTTGCATTGGAAGCGCACCTCAATATCGATGTGAAGTCCAAAGTATTCTGCCAGCATCGGGCCTTTCTCAGTCAACAATTTCGCGATCTCATTCGCGTGGACATCGTGCGGTCCATCGTCGTCCAAAAACCCATTGGACGGATTGTTGAGTGCACACAATGCCAGTTCTGTGATGGGAAGGGAGTTGTGAAGGGGAATCGTCGCAAGCGATCCAAACTGATGGAGTATGGTCTGGTACATGAGCAACTCAATTGTCGCCGCGTGGTTGACCAGGTATAGCTTAGTTTGGTGCTGAATCACGGATGACGTGTCGTCGACAATACCGACAAATGTGTGCTCGCGGAAGATCTACTCGGAAACCTTGACTTAAATGTTGCTTTCATTAATTTGAAGCGCACCTTTGTGAGTGCCCGGTCCGTTTTGGACGTCACGCGATGCAGCAACGTCACAACGCTTGTAAGATTCTTCGGGTCCAGTTCTACCATGATCACAAGACATGATTGCGACATTACATGACTGTATGAAGCACCTTCATCGTTCGAATCCACGTCAACGCCTTCCATGCGACCGATCTCTTCGCCGACAGAGGCGTTGTCTTGATCGTCTTCGACATTCAACATAGATTCTTGGGACATCAGGTACTTGTCTATCGTAGTCGTGGTGTGGTCTGTCCGAACGAGGCGTTGAGGTGCCTATTGACGTTTGTATATACTGACGATGTGACTTGTCAGCACACCTTGCTCGGGGCGTAGGATTTGGTCTTGGCCTTGGATAAGCTGATTTGCACTAATTTCGGTGTCGACGCGTCAAATGCTTTGTGCTTCTTCTTGGGAGTGTCCTCATCGATGTCCCTTCTGTCTTCGTCGTCTTCCGATGATGACGTGGATGAAATCGCTGCCGATTTCTCGCGCGCGCTCAAGTGCGACGCCATGATAGCTGTGACTGGCTGGACTGTGAACGTGCGCGATTGGTTCCCGCCTTGCAGAAGCGCGTTTAAGTGACTTGAGATCGCTTCCACCACAGCTTCCTCATGCAGGAAATGCACCTCGCGCTTGGTTGGATGCACATTCACGTCGACATGGTGTGGCGGAATCTCAATCGAAAGAAACACGAACGGATACGTGTGTTTGGGGAGGTACTGCGCGTAAGTGTACTCGCACGCTCGTCGCAGAGCTGGGCAGTCGACCAGCCTGTTGTTGATAAAAACGATGAATACGTTTTTCTTGGTACTACGGATCATTGCGTCAGTTGGACAATAACATGGGCGTCTGAGCTGGAAATCGCACTTGAAATTGGCATTGGAAACGTAACCTGAGGTCTTGAATGTCTCATCCGAGACAAGGGAGAAAGCCACCAAGTCTGTTGCAACGGAATATCCAAATACAGACTTGATCACGTCCAACTGAGTGCAGTTGTGGCCAATGTTGAGGTCACATGTGTTTTCTCGATGCTTCTTGCACACAAACGATGTGCCCTTTCCTCCGTACTGAATCGCGTACCGTTGCATCACATCTAGCACGCGATGGTACTGTTCCGACACGTTCTTAAGCGCTTGTTTTCGCGTACTCAGGTTGTAAAACATGTCTTCCACCTGGTAGATGAGGTGTGGTGTGGGTACTTGCAACGCATGCCGTTCAACATACCAGAATCTGCGTGCCTGTCTTGCCTGCACACGGAACAGGGTCTTTAGACCCACCTGGAGTCGTTGATACGAGTACGCCGTCACGATAATGAGCGCTACAGTCCGGTCTGTAAGAATGATGGAATCGTGAAGTGCTGTACCGGTAAGCACAAGGTTGATCCTTTGTCTTCGATGTAATCGTGACATGGGCGACGTGGGATACACTGGATAGGGCTTCTCCGCGGAATCCGTAAGAAGAAATCTCTTGCAGGTCCTCGTACTTGCGCAGCTTGCTTGTGGTGAACCGTTCGCACACGATGTCCAAGTCTTCTCGACGGATACCGCATCCGTCGTCTGTAATCTGGAGTAACTTCATCCCTCCCTGTCCCGCCACAACACTGATTTGCTTGGCACCAGCATCGAGGCTATTCTCTAGAAGCTCTTTGAGTGCGCTGGCGGGTCGATGGACCACTTCCCCCGCCGCGATCTTGTCCACGACGCACTGGTCGAGGCGGACTATTCGCCCGGCCATTTCTTTTTCAAGATGAAGTTGGCGCGCACGAAATTATCCGGTCAATAATCCTTATCCGAATGCTAAAAATAAAATAAACGTGAAGAGTAACTCGAAATTGGGTCGAGCGCCATGAACGAGAACAATGCGGTGGGTGAGTATACTGTTGAGGTAAGGACCCCACGAGGCACCTCTTCGTCAACTCCATCGTACTCCATCATAGTATGTCTTCCACGAGTGTGGCGATCTCGGCATGTGTCTTAAGTTTCCAACCAACGGCGACGTAATTGTTCAAAAACTCGAACCTGTCATCGGTACACCCAATGACATTGTAACTCACACGGTCAACCTCTTGCGGCAACAGGTCTTGCCGAGCGTTCTTGCCCCAATTTGCAAGAAGGCGACGTGTTGGTGTCAATAGTACGTCCGTTGCCACCACACAAAACTGATTGCTGTAGTAGAACGATACGCCGACGACCGACATGGCATTCTCTGACGTGATGAAGCATCTTCGCGATACTCTTGCCGCGTCGTCCGCAAAAGGCTTGAAGACGTCATTGACGTTCGTTCCAGTGGAGGGGTCGTTTGACACTGCAGAGAAGGCTGTCGAGAACTGGCGACGACAGGAACAAAGCTTCAAGGACGACGGGGAATTCGAAGTGGACTTTCCACCGTCACAACCACTCGGATTTCGTTTGACGGAGAGCTATATCATGGCAAAACCACTATGTCTCGAGTCGACATCGCTGTCCGAGCTTACTCCGCTTTTGCATCACGCGATTGTTCAAGTCAACGACCATCTCGTGCTCGGGGCGCCATTCCAAGACGTACTACAATTACTACAGGATGCAGCCTCCTTCCCCAAACAGATTTGGTTTTGGAAACTCGCTCCAGGCCATGACAGGGTGTACAAGGTCGTGACCATTGCAAGCGCCGCCCTGCTCCAGACCATGCAGTTATCGCCCGTCGACTTGATGTTCGAAGTGCCTATCGTGCATTCAATCTTACCCACACCACGATCCAAGTTGCCCGTCACCGCGCCGCCGTCGCATTTTCTTTGCCAACCGCCCATTCGCAACGACGGGATACGAAAGGAGCAATACTTAATGGCCATCAACGGCATATCCACGCTGACCGTGCCCAACGCCGACAACACCGCGTCCGCCGAGTCGTCTGTTTCGATGCTGCATCGTGTGATGGAATCATCATTGCATCTTCCTCGGCGTCTCTCCTTTCGAGACATTGAGCTGTACAAAAGCGAATTCCAATCCAAGCGACCTTTGTCCCCGTGGAGACGTACTGTCCGCAGCACAGAGTCCTCTAGCGCACCCCGCGGCCCACTAGCAGATGCTGTGACGATACAAGTTGTGTCCAAGCCATTTTCAGCCCTCGTCACAGAGAATGCAACCTCAATACCACATGTCGACCCGACCATCGAGCCTGTTCGACGCAAGTGGCAGCATGGGAAGAGTCGTTGTGTGGAGATTTCACCGTCAACAGGTCCACTCGGCCTCCAGCTCGAGACGGACTTTTCATCCAAGTTCACAGTGTTCAAGCGCTACGTTCGGTGCGTTGGTTTGCTGGATGGTCCTGCTCTTGCTCACGTCATCCTAGCACAAACACCGTGAAGAGAAAAACGATATGTGTTGGCGACCGCATCTTGTTTGTCAATGGAGTTCCCGTGAAAGATATACCAAAGGAAAAACTGGAGCAGCTCATCAAGGGCCACGCCGAGCCCCGGTATCTAAACGCGGTTCTCGTCGTGGTGACTTCACAACCTCCGCAGGAAATTCACTGTCGGACGAACGAAAACGTCGCCGAAAGGCCCATGGAGCGCCATCTCGTCGTGGATTCACCACTTGCGATCGACACCACAAATACGGCATTTTCACCCCATTCAATGACAAAGGCTCGGTACAAACTCAATTCATGGTGGACTCGATCGCCACAGAACGGAGCCCATACCACCCATGTTTTCCAACGATTGCAAACACATCCACGTCAGCACTTGTGTCGGACTCAACCCTTCGTCTAGGCGGCACTTCTCGCTGCTAACGCGACAGTCCGCACCTTCTGCACTGCATCAAGCGCTAACTTGCAAAGAATTCGCCTTCTTCACACACTTTCCAGCTACTGTGTCGACTGTCTGCAGCATGCACATGCTGACGTGCCGACCGCCGCACAGAAACCAAGCACCCGACGGATCATGCAGTACTCACACAATATCCATTACGACGTCTTATGCAACGCCAACGTTTGCTGCTTTGCCAGCCGGAGGCCTTCGTGGTAGATGCGGCTCACGATCGCCGACGTTCGAAGGACCGAGACCTGGTGCAAACACAATCTTTGCTGAGAACGACGACAAGAGAGCCGCATCATCGGACCTTAAAGAGTTCGATGTTGGCTTTGATCGCGACGACAATTGCTAGTTTCTCCTCGCGGCCGGCCGACGTCACGCTTTCCTCCGCCACGTTGTCATCCAGTAGCGACAGAAACTCTATCGAGATGGCATGCAAAGGTGTCAGCGCCGCCTACTCGGGTCACCACACTGACGAACCTCGTTCAAACGAACACTTGATATCGACGATCAGGTGCTTTTCCCGAAAGTTCCTCCACGACCGCTCCTCGTCGATCGCGAGGGACAATCGCGTGTTCACATCCTTCTTTGTTTTCGACAGCGCCTCGCGGCGCTTATAGTCATTGTAGCTTCGATTGAACTGACTCCCGACCAGCGTCAACGGCATGGCTGTGTAGCACGCGCCAAAGATCATTGCCAATACTGCGATGAACTTGCCCGACATGTTAATCGGGACAATATCGCCGTACCCGACCGACGTGATCCTGTGGTGTTTGTCATGGCGCAGGTCCACCGAAGTGTGCAACGTACGTCACGATGATGAACCAAATGCCGGAAAAGACGTCCTCAAACTGGGTCAAGTTCCCCTTGGAGTCGATCAGGATCCGCTTGCGGTACTTCATGTGCTTGGTCGCTTCTGGCATCTTTGTCAAGAGCTTCCCGTTCACGACGCACGGCTCGCCGACAAAGCACTCGGTGCCCATTTCGAGCTGGTAAATCACAAACGCAAAGATCGTCGTTACCAGGGCTAGCATGAAGTACTACGCAACAACGAAATGTTGTTCAGGCAATGCCGTCAGAGCACCCAAGTCCATGTACATGCACCATACCGGAATCACCAGGCGCTTGTACGTCTTCAGAATGGCTTCCGAGACGACGACAGTGGCTGGGATTTCCTACAGACCACGGTGACCGACCTGGAAACGTGCCCCGATCGTACAGTCGACCGCACCTTTTGAATTTGGAACCACCGAAAGATGCGGGCGAACCGCAACGTGGACAAGATGTCGTTGGAGCTCGGTGTCATCTCGTACGCGGGCGTGATTCCCATCATGTACCGTTTGAACTCGAACACGATGAACGGAATGAACGCGATCGCGTCGAGCCACTGCCACGGGTTCTTCCAATTCGTCTTGCGCACGCCCGTGACACACACGTGCTGGATGAATTCAACGACGGAGCACACAAAGAAAAAGTACTCAAACAACGGCCACGCGTTGGATGGATCCAAGTAGTAAAAGTGGTTGCGTTGGCACTCGCGGCGCTGGCACACATCCACGCGGGATTCCGTTCCCTCGAGCTCGAACTTGGTTCGAAATGGCTTGACCAGCCCAAGGCCCGTCAAGTTAAAGTTGTCGTCGGCCCAAAGACAACCCAGCGACGAGTTGTACAACGCACCAAAATTGTTTTGGACGCCGTAGCAGTTGGACGCCATCGTTTTCATGCCGTCGATCTTGCCGCACGTAAAGTCCAGACGTTGTGTCGGGTCGGCTGCGCTAAAGCACCCCGGGTCGTCCGTCGCATTGACCACGGACGGCAGCGCGCAATATGCTTTGACCACCGTCTTGCACAGTTCGGTCTGTTCGCCATAGAATTGAAGCTCGGGCATCGTTTGCAACGTCAGTATGATGATGCTAAACACCATGATGACCCAGCGATACTGGAATCCACCTGACGGGGGCGTCGGCGGAGGTGCCACAGTCTCATCCACAGTCGGTTGCTTCAGCTCCAACGGCGGCGAGTGGAAACTCCGACGTATGGTGCTCTGGAACGACGCGACAAGGCGCTCGCGTAAGCTCGTGCGCTTCATGCTCTACGACGTTCTCGTGAGGCGACACGACGGATCATGACCACGTACGTTGGAGTTGTCTTCGTTGTGTACCATCTCGTCGATCACGCGCACGAGTTCCTTGTACTTTTCATGGCACAGCCGCATGTGCGCGTGCAAGTCTAGCGCGACTTGTTTCACCTTGGCATTGTCTGGCTCGTTCTTGAGATCCGTAGCAAGGGCCGACGCAATCAACGCCATTTCGCCTGTGAGCGACGCCAACCGCAAGTACGCCGTGTTTGGGGCCATGTACTTGGTCAGAATCTCCGGGTTGTCGTCCATGACGACATCGTGCGCCTTGGACGCGTCCCGCCCCGCGGCCATCGCGTGCATCGACTCCAAACTCCGCTGGACAATCTTCTCCGTGTGGTCTCGCCACGCCCGGTCGAATTCTGTCCCGACAATCGCAAGCGGCATGGACAAAAAGAGCGTGCCCATGATCATGATCACGATCGCTGTGATGCGTCCAAGGGCGTTCCCCGCCGATGGCACGACGTCTCCATACCCGACAGTCGACACCCTGTCAGGAAGGCAGTTAGTACCACGCTTCTTTGTCGGCGAGTCGTACGTAACGACGACGTAGTAAGCCGATGTGAGCAAGTCTGGAAACATGCACGAGTCTTTGTCGTAGCACGGGTCAAAGAGGTACATCAAGCATGAAAAGACCAGCACGATTTCGAGCAAAAAGATGAGCTAGAACGGGATCAGCCATAGCGCTTGACGGTCTGCGGCGGCGCGTACCGCGATCGTGATGCCAGGAAGGCTGGCTCGAATTGCTTGAAATAAAATGTACGTCCCTGAGTTGTTCTACGGCATCACAAGGGATGGAGCAGTTAGTGGCAAAGTTCCCAGTCGAAGACTGATCGTGTGGACTCCAGTATGGCTACGAACCTTGGCCAGCCGGAAGATGCGAAGGAGACGTGCCAATCGCATCACGACAAACGACGTGCCGTCACCAAAGATCGTGTCGACGTAAAACGGCACGAGCGCGAGGAGGTCAAACCAGTTGAAGATGTCGCGGGCGAACGGCAAAAGCCGCCGCTCCCGCAGCACTTCGCATTTTCGCCACAGGCTTGGCCAAATGATGAGTCGGATGACAAAGTCGAGGGAAAAAAGCACAGTGAAGACGCCGTCGATAATCTTGTACGTGTGCTCGTCTGGGAGCGCCGGGTAGTCGGGGTAGAGATCGTCCAGGTTCGGGCCACACAGCGTTCGGAGGAAGAGGGACCCGCACGATACCAGTGCCGACAACGCCATGAAATTATGAAACATCTCAGCCGCTCTTGATGAGTCGGGCACGGTGAAGAACTGGAACACCGACTCGAACCGATTCAGCCGCGTGAGGTTTTGCGGTGTGTACATCTTCATGGATGTGTCCGTGAGGAGCCCTGCATTGTGCAGCGCTTCAATCGACAGGCCTTCATTGTACTTGGGCGAGATCGCCGAGATTACAGGCATCGAACTACCCCACGCGTTCGCTGCTTCGTCACTCGCCGCACCCAAACAACGATCAAGTGGGTTGAGAAGTTTCGCCCCCGAAGAGTCGCGAAACCGATTTCGTGCATGAAATCGCAAATATCCGGATAGCCGTAAGAACCACTGCCACCTGCCCGACCAGCACACGTGCGTCGTCGGAAAGGATCTCAATTGCGCCAAGGATCACTTCCGTCAAAGCCAAGATGGGCGACATTTCGAGCAGACGCCTTAAGGTCCTGGGCGCGACGGTGGCGGCGTTGATGGTTGTACTCGGTTTGGAACGGCACTAGGTTCGGAGGTGGAACGATTGTCGTGAGTTCATGCGTCCCCATGTAGAATATGCGACGTTTAACACTCACCTCGTACGTTGTGACATTGTTTGCCCTCCAGGCGAGTCGGTTGGTTCGCTGAAAAGTGTGATTCTGACAGTGATTCATGGGCTACTGTAAACCTTGTGCTTGTCAGTGTGTGGCTCCACTTCCACGACCGGAACCTTTCGTTGGCCCCATTCGACCTTGAACAGTGGGCACTCTTCTTGCAGGCGGCGATGTTCCAGTTCTTGGTGTTTCTGGCAACTTGGTCATACCTAGGCGACGTGTGAAGTTGTTTGCGTTTTGGTGGCAGCTTGGTGTTGCTGGAACGTCCTTATTCAATCACGTCATGTCAGACCATCGAGCCGGCTCCGACTCCAACCATGACAGCTTGCTGCTCCAGCAGAAGCTTGAAGCCCATGCCGTGAAACGTTAGATGTAAACCTGTATCCCAAGTTTGTCAGTTCCATCCACCTTAGTCGATTCCTTCAAGCTCTCTCAATCCGACAGGCGACGGGGGGCCCGGAGACCCAGCTGAAGGGCATACTCTCGAGAATCTCGTCTGAATGACCCACACACATGTGCTGGTTCCATCACCAAATCTCTTCCACCCACATCGGTACTTTCGATCGCGCGATGGGTCACCCAGGGAAGACGTGTTGACCAGGCGTGTGGCGAGAGCTTCCTGGAGGCGGATTGCATCCCATGGATACAATTTCTTAACGAGGCTTCGGCGACTTTTTCTGCATTCGTATGAATTATTCAAACAAGAATGCTGCGGCGCCCATTGCGCAATCACGTCGGTGGGCACCACACCAGCTATTAAGCGCGTCTCCAGGCGATGGTGTTTCGCTCGCGGCCACCCATCTTCGGAATGGAGGCCGCGTCTTGCCACGGAGCCCTCGCAAGAGTGAGTCGGACCTTGCACTCCGCTGGTCACCGCCGCCGAGGTATGGTCAAGACGCGACCGGATTGGCTCGTTCGTGCACGAACGGTCCAATCAAATCGTATCATGTAACGACTCGCCTTGGCAGCGAGGGCGGCGCACTTAGGAGAAATAAAACCTAGATTAAAACGAACTTGAATGATTTAAACGTGCCAAAAATTCGCAACTCTTGAGTTTAAACGCATGGCGTTTTTCTGAACCTATCTCGTGAGTTGAAGTTGTGCATGTGACACAAGGGGCGGATCCATCCATCGATGTGGATCAGGCCCCATAATCCAAAAGCCACCCAAGTACAAGCCATGGCCCTCAAGCTCGCGTACCAAGGCGTCCCTGGCGCGTACTCGGAGAAGGCAGTCCATCAGCTGCTTGGCGCGAACGCCGCCACCACCATCGGCCACGCTTCGTTTGAAAGCGCCGTCGTTGCTGTCCAATCTGGCGCTGCCGACTACGCCCTCGTGCCCATCGAAAACACGCTGGGCGGCACCATCCATGTCAACTACGACTTGATCTTGCGCTACAAGCTCCACATTGTCGCGGAAACCCACCTTCGTGTGAACCACCACTTGCTCGGGCTGCCTGGCTCGACCAAGGACGCGATCAAAACTGTTATCTCGCACCCCCAAGCCCTCGCGCAATGCGATCGTTACATTCGCAACCTTGGCGCGGTACCCCGCGACGAAGAAGACACGGCCGGATCCGCCAAGCTTCTTGCGGCACACCCCGACTGGAAGACCACCGCTGCCATCGCAAGCGACCTCGCGGCGTCCCTCTACGGCCTTGTAGTCCTCGACAGCAGCATCGAAGACGAATCCAACAACTACACTCGCTTCTTGCTGTTGTCCCCGTCGCCGGCAGCCACACTCACGGGCACCGTCAAGTCCACCATCGCGTTCGCGTCCGCGGGCGGCGCTGCCGCCTTGCCTCGCGCACTCGCCTCGTTCTCGGCACTTCATCTGACCAAGTTGGAATCTCGTCCTTTCGGCCCGGTCGCCAACCAAGTGCTGAACGCTGGTGTGACGGGCGACAAGTACAAGTACGTTTTCTACGCGGATGTCACGGGCACGTCTGCGGCGGTCACGGCGGCCGTGTCGGCACTGAAGGCCCTCGACGCTATGGACGTCCTAGTCTTGGGCACCTACCCGCTGGATGGTGCGCTTGTCGGCTCGATCACCGTGCCGGCGCGTCCTGCTGCCCCTGCCAAGGGCTTGAACCCTCTCCTGAACAAGCTCGCGCCGTCCAAGACCAACCAAATCCACGGGCTCACCAAGCAACTGGAAGCTCAAGGGGAAACTGTGTACTCGCTGTGCGTGGGTGAACCCGACTTTAACCCGCACGCCGCGATTATCACCAAGGCGCAACAAGCCCTCGCCGATGGCTTCGTCAAGTACACGGAGGTGCCTGGTATGATTGCGCTTCGCCGAGGCATTGCGCGCTACTTGGAGCGCTCCAAGGGCGTCAAGTACGACGCCGCGTCTGAAATCCTCGTTTCGAGCGGCGCCAAGCAGAGCGTGTTCCAGGCGCTGCTCGTGGCATGCACACCGGGTGACAAGGTGCTCATCCCGGCGCCGTACTGGGTGAGCTACCCCGACATGGCCAAGCTTGCCGGCGCCGTCCCCGTGACGCTTCCCACGACGCTGGCCAACTCGTACCTGATCGAGCCGGCCGTTCTTCGCGCGTCGCTGCTGGCGCACCCTACGACCCGTGTCCTCATTCTGTGTAACCCGAGCAACCCCGCCGGTGTCCTCCACGGCCCCGAGCTCCTCGCTGAAATCGCTGAAGTGCTGCAGGAATTCCCGAACGTGTTGGTGCTGGCGGATGAAATCTACGAGCAGCTTGTGTTCCAGGACGACGGCACCCCCACGCGCCGTCACATCAGCGTCGCGTCGCTACCGAACATGCGCCACCGCACGTTGATCATCAACGGGTTCTCCAAGAGCCACGCGATGACGGGTCTCCGCATCGGGTACATGGCCGCCCCCAAGGAATTCACGGCCGCCGCGTCCAAGATCCAAAGTCAAATCACGTCGTGCCCGAGCTCGATCGGTCAAATTGCCGCGATCGCCGCGCTGGAACTCGAGGAAGCGTCGCCGACGCCGCTCATTGCTGGTACCCTGGCCAATATGGATGAAAAGCGCAAGTACGTATGCGGCCGCCTGAACTCGATGCCGCATGTCCAGTATGCGTACCCCACGGGCGCGTTCTACGTCTTCATCGAGCTCCCGCACTACATCGGGACGGGGTTCAAAACTCCTGCCGGCGTTGCCATCGACACGGACGAAGCGTTCACGACCTACTTGCTCGGATCGTTCCACTGCGCGATTGTGCCTGGGTCGTCCTTTGGCATTGAAAAGGCCGTGCGTCTGTCGTACGCGACGTCACTCGAAATCTTGGGCCACTCCCTCGACGCGTTCGAAAACAGCTTGAAGTCGCTCGTGCGTTAAGTTAATCATGTCTTCATCAGTTTGAGTGGCACCCCACACACTCGATAAGTTTCCAATGCGCTAGCCGTCGTGGAAAGCGACTCGACGGCCGGACTTGGATCCTTTGACGCGTTGCATGCCATGGCCTACCCAGCGCCGCCGGACACAGTGGATACAATTTGGTGAAAGAAGCCGTGTGGGTCATGGATACAGCGAACACGCAGTCAGGCACAAGGTCGCGCAGTAGTAGAGAGGCAGGACGAGGTTGTCGATTTGACACGTCACGGCCTCGAGCATGGCGGTGACGAGGGTCGCTCCCAGCCACTGAATGACCTACAACGGGCCAAAGATCTCACTTGAGACAGTCGAAGCAGGGCAACACGTACGGGAGCGTAGCGGCCGTAAAGAAACAAGTCCACATGGTACGAGTGACACACTAGTGAGGCGGCGCCCATCGAAACAAATACGGCCACGCTGCCTTCCAGCGACTTGTTACCGACGACTTTGGTGGCGCCCCACATCGATCCGATGGTCGCACCCTAGACGCAATACATCGTGAGAGATGAATTCCGAAGAAGACGGGCACCATGGCGTCGCCGATGCCCAGAGCCAACACCCCCGCGTTAGAAATCAGAGCGGCCGACGCCATGCTCGTTGACTCGTCAAGGTTGGTTGTGGACGATGTGGGGTACAAGATCCATAAGGGCAGGGCACAGCCCAGCAACAAATATGTGTGGCTCAGAATCAACCGGCCGTCGTCGCGGTGGTCCAAGTACATTCGCATGTACAACGCAATAGAGCGTCCGAAGGGAGGGGCGGCGAGCGCACGGATGCATTCGACTACGATGAACACCCCGACAGCGACGCCATAGCTCAAACGAAGCATGTCCACCTACATGCAAGCTGCCGATGAGACGGACCACCAGAGAAAATGCCGCGCAACGTACGTCGACAAACGTCACGGGCAAAAACAGCAGCACGACGACAAAGTGGTACAACTTGCGGGCTACGATTTGACGCAAGCTCCATCGCCTGGCCAAGATCGGACACAGCGGAACGACGGCCACAAGTGTCGTGGCCCAGTACGCTGCGACTCCGACCTTCGACGGCACAAGGAATACATCGACGACCCAAGTCCATAGAGTTGTGTCGAGAAGGAGCGACGTCCACGCGGTAAATACCACCGCGACAAAACCAACAAGTCCGACGAAGAGGGCGGTTGGCGACGGCGGAAGCGTCGGTCGCACGATTCGTGGAGTGGATGTGCCATAGACATGGAAGAGAGGCACACAGAGCAGCGGAAGCAAGAGGACACTCACAATCAGACCAATTTGCAGGACAATTGCAATGCCGTCACGTGGAGGGATAGCGTACGGCTCCGCTTGGTGCAGTGCTCCTCCCTGCGACATGTATTATATACGAGTGAAGGGAAGCGATGGATGGCAGACCTGCTGCAATGTGTACAAGATTGCATCCATGATAAGAAATGTCATTCCTTGAGAGACCACCATGGCTTCGCCATACGTAAATGACCGGGAGACCGCCACGAGTCCGTGGTATAACAGGACGTTGTACAGATGCAATGCAGCATGGACGTGCACGACGAACATGCCTGTGGTGAATGTACGTAAGATAATATGTGGTCCATTTGCAAGAGTTTTCGGTCTACCTGCTGGCGCTTGAATGATGAGGCACATCCCATGGAGAATCACGCTCTCGACAGCTGCAGTGGCGATGGACCACGGCGTCATAAAAAGCACACGCAACAAGGACGACATCCCGAGAACTAACGATAACCATACATGCACGATCGCGTACTCTATGTGAATGAGCGCTCTGTGATACATTCAAGATTGAGAGAACAGCTGAGGCATTCCCACCTGACTGTGTGCCAGCTGAGACGTCGATGAGTAAGCGGCTGCATATCACAATGGGCACGATGGCAACACCAATCAGGATGCCTGAATCTGCCTCCGCTCTATGTGGCACAAAGTTTCGGCAGTGGCAAAATGGGCGAGTGAATACCTCGAGTGTTGCTTGACACTGCGCGGTAGGCGACATGGTGCAATAGTGAGGATAGCTCCGCCAAGAACGAGGACTGACATAACAGCGATCGCGAGATACAAGGACTGCAGCAATGGGGAGCCTTCATGCAATGTTCGTTGGTCCAGAATTATGTACATCCACACGACAGGAACACCCAAGAGGCATGCCTCGGCCACGGTGCGGCGCCACATTTGTTCACGAAACAAAATGCGCACGACAAGAATCGCATGTATGTATCCGGATTTCATCCGGATACTGAATCAACTCTATGTGATAAAGTGGAAACAACCAGAATGAGCAGGAATTTTTTATTCGGTACAATTTGACACTTCTCTAAATAGTACTATTCAGAATAGAAAAATATATTCATCAATTCGACCTGTCGAATATTATTTTCGAGGCCTTGAGCACTTGCGATTTCCAAGGCGGCTTGACGGCGGGACAGAATGGTACTCGCCGAACTTGGAACGAAGATTCAGAACGCGCTGGGCAAGCTCAACCGCGCCTCAAACGTCGATGATGAAGTCCTGAACACGATCCTGAAGGAGATCTGTGGGGCATTGCTCGAGTCGGACGTGAATGTCCGGTTGGTACAGCAATTGAGGGCCAAGGTCAAGAATGCTGTTGACGATGACGAGTCCACGGGGGGCAACCGTCGTCGAATCATTCACAAAGCTGTTGTGGACTCGCTGGTGTCGATGTTGGAGCCTGAAACCCCTTCGTACAAGCTCAAGAAGGGACAGTCGAACGTTGTCATGTTTGTCGGGTTGCAGGGGAGCGGGAAGACGACGACGATCGCCAAGTACGCGCATTACTACCAACGTAAGGGGTGGAAGACGTGCATGGTGTGTGCCGATACGTTTCGCGCCGGTGCGTTCGATCAGCTCAAGCAAAACGCGACCAAGTTGCGCGTGCCGTTTTATGGGAGCTACACGGAAGCCGATCCTGTCCGCATTGCGCAAGAAGGAGTGGCGCAGTTCCGCGCTGAGCACTACGAGTTGATTATCGTCGATACGAGTGGTCGCCACAAGCAAGAATCCGACTTGTTTGCTGAAATGCAAGAAGTGTATGAAGCGGTTTCTCCCGACGACGTCGTCTTTGTCATGGACTCGACGATCGGTCAGGCGGTCCACGACCAAGCGACGGCTTTCCGGCAGGCGATTCCTGTTGGCAGCGTCATCATCACCAAGCTGGACGGCCATGCCAAGGGTGGTGGGGCGATGAGTGCCGTGGCCGCTACGGACGCTGCGATCACGTTTTACGGGACGGGCGAGCACTTTGCGGACTTTGAGGCCTTCAATGCGTCGTCGTTTGTGAGCCGTTTACTAGGGATGGGCGACATGAAGGGGCTTCTGGAAGAGGTCAAGTCGACCGGCATTTTGGACAACCAAGAGGAAATGGTCGCCAAGTTGCAAAAGGGCGTCTTCACGCTGCGAGACATGTACAACCAGTTCCAGACAGTCATGAAGATGGGACCATTGTCCAAAGTGATGGGGATGATCCCCGGCATGGGTGCCGCGTTTGGCGATATGCTCAAGGGCGGCGGCGAAGAAGAAGGTGTCAAACGGCTCAAGCGCTTCATCTACATGATGGACAGTATGACGGCGGCAGAACTGGACGACCTCGTCCCATTGACGCCGTCGCGGAAGCTCCGCATTGCCAAGGGATCGGGCTGCCTCCTGGTCGAAGTCGAGTTTCTGCTCAAGTGCCACAAGCAGTTCGCGGGTGTGATCACTCGCATGGGGAAGAGTGGGCTCCTCAAGGGCGCCGACGACAAATCTGCCAAGAGGAATCCACATGCCCCCAAGTACCCACCGAAAGGGGGCATGGATCCACGCATGATGGCGCAGATGGGAGGCCCCCAAGGCATGATGGATATGATGAAGCAAATGGGGGGCCTTGGCGGCATGGACCCGAGTGCACTGATGAAGATGATGGGCGGCGGGCTACCGGGGATGCCCAAGTTTTAACTAAAACACAGGACACTGCAAGTTCAATCAAATGCACACATTGCCATGAACATCGTATATCGAATTGCCACCGCTTTTTTCGATTCGCTTGATTTTATGAAATATATATGGATATTTTTTATGACGTGACAGGATTGGCTCTCGATATTCTTATGCGCTTAACTGATTGGCTGACTGGTGTGAAGGTGAAGGTCTTTCTCGTAAATATGAAGGAAGAGATCGATTCACCCACCCGCAACATGATTCGAAGCTCCTTGACGACGGACAACCTCATCTCTGACCCGCTTGTGGGCATTCTCATCGCACTACACGTCAGCAGGTATTGCACTGGCCGTTTGTCTGCCGCGGAGTTGACAATCTCAATGGGGATTCCTTGGAAATTCCCACAACAGAATGTATGCGAATGAGTCGTATACTTTTGTCGGGAATCGGATTCGAAGTTGAGAGATTCGACACACGCTGCCAATAAAGTCCGCCCGCAGTACGTGCAGCCAGACCTCCGCGCGTCCGCCCCGCCTGCATCGAACCATGTACCAATCGGACCACCACTTGCTCGATGACGAAGACCACTTGCAGCACGCATTGATGAAAGGCAATGTAAGTTGACGGATGTACGCCGCAGCTGTCGTTGCGATATCTTGATGGGATACTTTAGAAACGACATGGCGGGTCTGACCGACGCAAGAGCAAAGGGTCCGTGGCCAACCACTTGCTCAACTTTTCGCTTCCCGTGCGGAACAATGACCCACCGTCGTTCGTGCGAAAAAAGAAAGGGCCGCCGCCCCGCACGCGCGACGAATTCCTCCACGCAAAGTAAGTATTCGTTCTCGGGCCATCTCGACAACGATGCCGCTCTCCACCTCTTGAGATCACTCATAAGCGACCCTGTCCTGACGCGTAGTTATCGTTTTGTGATTTCTCCTCTTTCAGCCAACGAGTCGCCTACATTATACGACCTCGACGCACTCACCGAATGTACGCTCCCGTCTATGGCACCATCGTGATAACCTTGCGCCAGGGGACAAAATTGAGCAGGTGATTGTGGCGAATGACGCGACGAATATCGACCAGAGGTGTCCGATCTGCTTGGACACGTTGCGAGCGCCAAAAATCACTCGTTGTGGTCACGCATACTGGTACAGCCCGCATCGTCGACCTACACATCTACTTCACAGACCTGTATTCTCTTCTTAGCTGGCATTGTATTCTCACGTATTTGTCGATGACGGAAAACTACTGGCGCCGATGCCCCATGTGCTTCGACTCTGTCAAGAAACATGATCTGCGCAGTGTCTTAATCGACCGCCACCGCACGATTCCTTTGATCGGGTCCTCGGCGACGTTCCACTTGATCCATCGGTCTCGAAGCAGTTGGTTCCCCCACTTGCCGGCTGCGATGGGCTCGTCCTTGGTCAAGGGCAAAATACCGTCTGTCCATTGCTCCAACGCCGCCTACTCGCGCATTTTAGAGTCCACTCCTTCGTACCTCCAAGCGATGATTGAGTTCGAGATGCACGACTTGCACACGTTAGCGGCGGAAGCTCAAAGCAGCGGCGACGACCACGCGCTTCCAGTTGTCCAGGAAGCGTTGGCGTATTGCGAGAAGCGATTGGCGAAACTATTTGCAACGACGTCCAGCGAAGGCGATGGTGTAGCGGCCGATGCGTCAGGGATCGTTTCTCGTTCTGCAGCAACAAAGGCAGCAATCGACGCCAGTGACGACGAGCCTCCGTACACGTTTTACCAATTGCACAATGGCCACACCGCGATCTTGCATCCTCTTTGTATGCGCGCCCTCACGCGTGAATTCGGCCACGACAACTCGTTCCCGTACGACATCACGGCTACTGTGCTCGAGATCGAACATGTCGTCATGAACGACGACGTCCGCAAGCGGTTTCGGTACATGGCGCACCTTCCATCGCATTGCGACTTGTTTTTGGTCGAAGTCGACTTGGCAGGCATCGTATCGCCCGACACGATGAGTCATTTTCAAACAGAGTTCAAAAAAAGGGCGCGGGCGCGCCAACTAGCGAAACGACACCAGAAGCTGGACAAGAAAAAGACCCGCAGCGACAGCTTTGAAGTGAGTCTCATGCTGCAGTTGGCGCTCGACAACGACACGCATTACCCCCAGCTACAGAACGTGGCAGTCGGCGCGCCCCCCGACAAGGATGGTGAACTAGAACGGTTTGACACACCCGACGAGTCCCCGTACAATTCGCCATACGCCACGTTTGCGAGCGTCACAACCAATCAAGGGTACTACCCCGCGTTCAATGTGGGTGGTCGGGACGGCACCTCGATGTCGACCCCTGGGTGGCCAAACGTGGGGAGTGCTATGGCCGTGCCGTTTAACTTAGACGAGCTCCAGAAGGAGTTGGGTCCGAACGGGAAAAAGGCCAAGGGGAAAGGCGTGTCGCTCTTTGCAACTTCCCAGCGCCGATCGTATCGTTAAGGTGTAATATACCATCATGGGAACTTTGAAGCAACCAGTTTTGTGAGAAAAAAGATCGCAATCCATCGCCACTTTGGCGTCGCCAGACACACGCACCGACTGGTGGAATGGCTCCCAACAACACAATCAAGTAACATCGAGAGTGAACACTGGTGAAAGTCCGAGGTGGGTTGCCGCTACATCAAATACACACACTGCCGTGAATCGGACGATGTGGTTTTCTTGTGGGGGGATCCGCACAGTTACGGCAGTTTCAAGTATTGCACCCGCACAAGGCGCGGTCGGTTTCATCGAACTACCCATGATGGAAGGCACCACCATGTTGAAGGCATGGGATGAAGGTACGATGGCGACTCTGGTGGCGGCGGTGATGATGGAGCGAACGATCGTAGCAACAAAGCACCAGCGCAAAGTCCTCCTCGATGAGTTTGCATGGAAGTATCGTGACGCGCACTTGTTTGAGACGACTGTGGACTTGAACGACGACTTGGGATCGTCTGCGGGTTTGTACTTGTCTCGCATTCTGTCGTGGCTGCGGCTCAACTGCACCGACGGCGATGGGCTGGCCCAGCACATCCGTGCCATTGCCGTCTTCTTGCGTGGCCACTTTCTTCAAGAGTTTATTGACGTATGTCATCGAGGGCACCGCAACGAGGTCCGATTTCGTCTGACGTAGGTTTGTCATGCAGATGGAAGGCGTACCAGTGCTGCTGTACGTGCTGTCATTTCCTCCGCATGCTGTCGCCGATGCCGACTGCGCCGCAGTGATCCAACTGCTTCAAACGCTGGGGCGATGCGGGCGGGCGTTCAAGGAGTACATCAGCCAATGCGGCGGGGAGCGAAGTGTTGTGCAGTGCTGTATGGCTCGAAGTACGTCCAACGTGTTGTAACATGGGGATGTTTCTTTTACGCACACGTCGACGCAGGTCCACATGTATCATGCGATAGCGGGCTGTGGCTAACTGTCCATACAGTGCTGCTGGAGCAATGCCGCGGCAACCCCAACTCCACGACTGCAACATTCGCGGCCCTCCATCTTTTGCTTGATAGCGAGTATGTCAACATGATTCGCATGGGGTCGCAGGTAAACGAAATCTGGATGGTCGCTCTGTGCATGATCAACCACCCTAACCGACCAACGCAGATTCTCCGCGAGCTTGTGGCTACCACGTCGCCACACTACGACGCCCGCGTGGTGGAGTACATGTGGGACCTCGTGCCTACGGCCATGACATTGCTGGCTCACGAGAGCTGCAAGGTACAATTTGAAGCCCTCGAACTCGTTCACGTATTGGTTCAAGACCCTTCCAAACACGTACGACAGATCATCTTCAGGGTATCCCTTACACCCCCTCCTGAACAGCATGCCTTGTGTTTGGAGCTCTTGCGCTGGCTTCGCGAGGCGGCGATCAAGCCGTACGTGCGATCGCATCTGACGGGACTCCATACGACAATTTCTAGAGATCACAACCTCTCCAAGGCTGCCGACGAGTTCTACGAAGTCGAATGTTTCATGCACTTGAAATCGCACGTCGTGCGGATTTGTCGGTGCCTTGACAGCCTTCTCTTGCGATGTCCATCGTTTGCCGACGTTGTGGTGCGCCGTTTGTTCCTTCCGCCTCGGTGCTGCCTGACCACGCAAATTCCAGATTGACCTGCACGGAGTCGATGCCCTCGTGTACGTGATCTTGGTGTCGACGGAGAACTCGCTCAAATGGCACGCGGCGTGCTTTACACTGCTGCGACTGTGCGCCACCCAAGAGGTTCGGGCGTTGTCATTTTGTTCATGCGTGTGATAGCACGGTTTTTGAACTGTGTAGGACGCGTACAACGCGCTGGCGGTCACTTGCCAGCACTCGGTGGCATTTGTGCGCGACACCGTCTCGGAAACGGCGCGAATAACGTTGACCCAAGACACTGATGCGCTCGAGTTCGACACGACCATGGACATGCTTCTGGGGGACACAACCCATCGCCATGCGATTTGGAAGCATTTGTACGACGAAAAGTGGCCGTTGAAGCCTGTCGTGGTGGTGGAAGGCGGCAACGATCAGACTCTAGACGCCATTGAAGCCCAAGTCGAAGCTGTCATCTCCCCAGTCCGTCATAATGTACGATGCCTTCATATTTCCCGATGGCGCGTCATGCCGTCGACGATGTGATGATTCACGTGCTTTCCCCGCGTAGTTTCCGTTTGAAGGTGGGTTGCTACCCGATGAGTCGCCGGCACCCCAACATAGCGACCACTACTTTATTCAAAAACTGCATACGCACTTTCAGCACTACCGCCGTGTTCTCCAAGACACCCGAAGCTATGCATGATTGTCGGTCGGACGAAATGAACAAGGACTATTACATAAAGCACCCGTCATTCTGTCCCAACGAATCTCTCCATGCACACGCGGCATGTCGTTCTGGACATACACCGTGAATCACTGCAAATGTTGTTGCGATAAAGTTATCTGTTGGGAAATGCCATGAGTGTCATGCAATGTGTGGCAATGACCGTGGTGTGGACACCACAGCCCCGGCCATCGATCCCTCTTCCTTCATCTCGTCGAGTTCAGCATCGCTGTAAAACAGTTCGCTCTTGTCGTCAAGATTCAAAGCAGGGATCGTCCGCACTCGGACACCACTATTGAACGAGACTCTGCGCTCTGGGCTTGACATGCCACAATCGTCAGCATTGTCCTTAAGGGAAGCTGCAACCAACTTAACGTCGAATGGGGAACGAAGTCGTTCCATGCGGTGGTCGGGACGGTTCAGTGCATGGTCGAGGTCGACAAACGCATGCAGCCACGTCGCCCATTCAGCCTTGGTGTGGACCACGCCATGGAGCCACCCAGCTTCCTTGGTCTCGATTTTAATTCCCCATTCCTTGTCTGCCCACTTGCATCCACGCAGCGCCGTGAATCGCTTGGCAAACTTGTGCTTGTCGCAATCGGCTTTGTCGTGGTACACCGTCAGGACTTCGTTTCTCAAGTGCAAGAAGCTGCGCTTCCACACATAGAACGTCCACTTCTTCGTCTTGACTTCGACATACGACTTGCAGGCGGCCACGGGGGCGTTGGCAGCGCAGGGACGGCCCATGCGCACTGTTCTTATTGCAACGAAATGCAAAGTGGTGGGCACCTCGTTGGCGCGTATGCGAGGAGTGGCCTTACCATGGCTTCCTCTGCAATAGCACGATGGGCGAGACAGGCCACGTTGACTTGTTCCCACAGAACTGATGTGCCCAGTTGCGCTGATCTCACGTCATAGTGATGTGCTCACAGTCCCAAGTCGGGAACAGGAATCGGTTCTTCCGGATAAATGACGATTTGGGGCTGTGATTGGCTAATTTTTTAGTTTTTATCCAGCGAGGACACAAAGCGAGTGTCGCATGAAGTGGTTCGCTGACTCGAACTGGACGCGACGAGTTTTGGCGGCAAGGTGCACGGCGACTGCACGCCCCCACGCGTGGCGGATGATTCGAAGACATAGGAGGGTTGGAGAAACTCAATGCACGATGCTGCTACGTCCCTCAAGCTGTAGTAGCTGCTCCTTTGATCACATGTCTTCGCAAGGGATGGTACAGACTTCATCACGCGTTGCGCGCGATCGATCGCTACTGTTATGATGACATTGCGATTGCTGCCTGTTCACCCTGGGAGTGCAATGCTGATTGAGATGTTCGAGCCAATCTTAGAATGGAATGTGCGCCTCCGCGTGGGTGCAGACAGGGCAATGCAGGATAACGTCAACTGCGTCGCAATCTCCTTTTCATCCAAGCGTCAGAACCGCTCGATCACCTGCCCCCCCGGACAGGGCTTGGAAAATTGGACTTGCACCGGCGTATCCAACCGTGGAAAACTCTGTCAAACTTGTTCGAGTCATCGATGGAAATGCCACATCGAACTCGACTTCGGGGCGATGTCGCTTAGGCCGGGCAAGAATTACGATAAATCAACACTGTGTTTCGAAGTATGTGTATCGATTCCTCCACTCGTTCGGCTGGTTTGGTCTAGGTTGCTGAAGCTTCTTCCAACTATCATGGGCAGGGAGCACAAGAACTCTACTCGCCGCCAGATCCATGACGCATTCATCAGTGGAGCACCAACACCATCGTCCCTTTCATTATCCCCGCCAACCCAAGTTCTCGCGCTTTTTCTTACTAAGGTTGTGGACTCCAATAGGACGAAGGCCAACGAACTACTAGCATCGCCACCAGTTTTACCTATGGACAGAGCAAAAGACGAGGCGCAGCCCTCTCGCAACGGCTTGAAAGCTTGTCACGGTTGCGCTGCAGACGTTGTCACCGCCTCCCACGACGATTCACAGCACCGTTTGGTGGGAGATGCAACGCGACGATAAGTTGCAGATTCCTTATTCTGCATAATGCTCGTCCGTGTACCGCCGCAAGTTGCGTAGTTGCGCCAAGATCATCTTGACGTTCGTCCGCGCCAGCTCAGCGTCCTTTTCGATGCCGTACGTACTGCGGCCATAGCTGCGGTAGTCCTGGACCAAATGCGCGTGCTTGGCCAATTCTGTGTGGATGCTACCGACAAGATGGAGGAATTCCTCCGACGTCTTTTGAAACTCCGCGTCTCGGCCTTCTGTCGTCACGTTCGCGAGATGCTGCATCGCAATACCTGCCTTCTCCACGGCCAGTACCAGTTGCTACAGTCAAATCAGACATCTATGGTAGATCTGTACCCTCGCTTACATCTTCGACTTCGTCTAACGACTCCAAAATTGCCGCATTCCGTAGGGGTTGGCTCTCGAAGTGGACGCGGCCTTCCTCCATTCTGTTCAGTGGGGTCGCACAAGGAGGTCTACAGTTATTAGTGTTATGATGTATAAATAATGTGACATGGAAATTAGAGTATGATACATTATTTGAAATATGGCAGCCCATCACACCATTTGGAAGGAATCAGGATGTTTGTAATGGAACGTTAAGATTCATGTTGTGGATGATTTCGCGGATCCTGCGTGATCCGACAGCATCCTCGCATGTCGCGTGGCCTTTCGTCGAGGATCCGTGAAATCCGCGCACATACGCGCGCGGCATCGGACGAGCGGCACGGCACTTCCACCACAGTGTTGCCCGGCATCCACGCGCTGCCGGTCGAGGAAACGTTATGTCGGACGTCCTTGATGCACGCCGTGAAACAAGTGTATATACACACGCCCAGGTTTATGCAGCACGACGACGCATAGCATGGAGGACAAGTCACACAGATGCAGCGCATGATAAAGGACGAGGTGAAATGAATGGACATCAAGGTTGTAAATACGATCATTTATGCAGCAGTCACGCGGAGCGCACACGTGCTATGCCATGACTGGCATCGGCCTTCGCTTCAAAACGGCGTTGCTGACACCGGGAGCACCTTTCTTCATTTTGCCCAGCTCGAGTTCTGTGTAAAATAGTTCTCCCTTGTCTTCGTCTTCAAGCGCGGGAATTGTCCGCACCTTAACTCCGCCGTTGAACGACACTCGTCGTGATGGGCTAACTGTGCCGAGTGGACTGTCGTCGGAATTGTCGTTGGGGGAGTTTCCAGCCGAGCTGCTTTGATACGAGTCAAGTGAGCACCGTTGAGGGCGTGCTTCCAAGCGTCGGACTTGTGGGTTGAGTTGATGGTCCAATACGATGAAAGCATGTAGCCAGCCTGCCCACTCCGCCTTGGAATGGATCACACCAAGTAACCACCCTGCTTCCTTCGTCTCGACCTGGATCCCCCACGGTCTTTCATCCCATTTCGCACCAGAGAGAATCGTGTACTTCTGGACGAACTTGTTCTTGGCAACGTCAGCTTTCTCGTAGAACACTGTCAGGACTTGGTTGCGCATGTGCCAGAAGCGGCACTTCCAGATATTCAGCGTCCACTTCTTCGTCTTGGTGTCGATGTAGGAATTGCATGTCACGTACTCGTCGGAGGCGTCCATAGTGGTGGCGGCGTGTCGTGCGTCTGCGTCGAAGGGTGGGTGGTGCAAGATTCGTGAACTGCACCGGGGCGTTCGCAAGTGCAACGTGATTTCAGACGACTGTTCTTAACGGGTTCAATACAGGTTAAAGCCTCATCTATTCATCTGAAATTTGAGCATCTAACCCTGGAAGTACTACGAAGTACTAGTACTAGTATACAGAATAAAAACTTGTCAATTTTCGATAAATGAATTTTCTTATTCACTATCATTGGCTGCAACGAGCGAATTTCAATCCGCGTGTTTGACCGACTATCTGGATACGATTCGCCATACTGTCGTATGATTGGTGAGTCTGTCGGAACAATTGGTGCGATCCAGTCAGTACGGTGAGTACTCTGTGCATCGACAATTGGACAACGATAACACGGGTTTTGAACTCTAACACCACAAGCTCTCTCTACAAAGTCTACAAAGCACAGTTGTGGTCGTGCCACATGAAAGAACTCGATGGCTGCAAGTTGGTCTTATCCGTCGAGCATCGTCCTTCGCCCGAGGGCTACTTTTCTCCTTAGAAAGTCTAGATAGAATTATCAAGGTTTTTACTCCAATTCAATTCTATTCATATTGAAAACTTGATGGTACAGTTCTCAATGTGCAAATGCAATAAATTCATTAACAGTAAGTTAAAAACCTTGGCGTCATTTTTGTTCCGGACGGTATCAAGTTGAATATTGTCCAATCCTATCATGTTGTTTTGCTGAGTTCGTGATATCTCAGCAACAGTCAATGCGATCGACCGATCCTTGCTTTGAAAAAGTCATCATCCAATCAAAAGTACTAATCTAGTTGGCCATCCAATCTCGTTTCAGAATTTGTAAGGTGCAATTGATTTCGGCAGTATTGCACATGCGCGGATAAAATGGCAAACGCAACAAATCCAACCGACAATGCTATGATTGGTCAAATATACAAAAAGAATTATTGATTACAACCAGTGCGCAATAAGTAGAGGGGATACCCCTCTACTTAATTGTCCGCCAGGTTTCCCTATTGGGCGTGGAACCACACTACAATTTTACAATTTATGACCTCGCTTCCTTTTTCGGACTTCTTTTAACAAACTTGAATAATTACCTGTGTGACCAGCAAAGGCAGCCTCAAACAGATCATAGCTTTGGTACTTTGAGAAAGCAACTCCCAAAGTCTGTCTCTCAGAGTACTTTCGACGATCGCACTTGATCATGTCCTTCGTAAAGTCTTTGATGGCACAGAACAAGCCGCTCTTGGGACATGGAGTGAACCATTGATCCCACGCATCTCTACCAGATCGTGCCGTTGGAATGGTCTTGGTCACCACGCACTCCCCAAGGGTTCGGCGTCTCGACGCCAACAACTTTCTTCACACGCATTGATTATGTCGTACAACCTCAACATACTTGTACCAGACGCAACTTGAACCACGCCATGGACCGAGCAGTTGTGCTTTCTCAGCAGATTGCGGTGGTCGATACCGTCGCTGATGCTTCTGGTCACCAGATACGCGCAACGCGTTTTGGCATCCGTCCACCGGCACCACGCCATCAACACTCGAAAATTGAACTTCCGTTCTGGCGACTCAAACACCCTGCAGAAGCAGCCTCCTCGCCGAATACTGTGCAATGAGATGCCGATGGGCAGACTCGGCGACGACTGCACCAAGTCTTGGACAACGCGTCGAACATAGTTCTGATCGAGAGGTTTGATCCAGTCCAAGCGAACTTGACCATGTTGGCTTGACACAGTTCGGAAAACGCATGCGTCTTGCGACACATTGGCGTCGATTTGACGGACTTTGTCTAGGTAGCCTTCGTACAGGGTGCAGACGCGGAGACATGGATACGAAGTCTCGTCGACCAAATGGTAAACTTGACATTCCTTCTCAACACTCTCTTTTTTATGCCATCGCAGGCGAATGGACACGTATCGACCATATTCGTCTTCCCCCAAGGCGATGTCGCGCCACTTCAGCGCCAATACCTCACCGATTCGAAAGCAGCAGCACAGTAGAAGCTGTAACTTGGCTGCAACAAAGGGATTGTGGTTGTCAAAGAAATAGATCAAAGTTGACAACTCTTGAATAGTCAAGGGGTGGGCCTTCTTTTCGTCGTCAACATTGTTCTGCCGATTGACCTTCTGCAAACCAATGACGTAGCGTCTCGCACGTGTGCCTTGTGCTGGGTTGGGGGACACCAACGTGGTTTTGCGGAGTCTACGGTGTGGGCTTTTCTTCCCAAACTGTACAGATGATGGAGGAAGTCCGTGCAATCCTCGGTCGTGACAGCTTTAGGGTTGAGCCCGCTCTTGTGCTGAGCACAGTACGCCTCGAACTGGCGTTGGTATGCCAAGTATGTCCTCCCTGTGGAGGCCCCATGAAGGAGTTTTGAATCGTCTGCTTCATCGGTGTCCTCTCCATCTCTTTTTGGAATGTGAACAGGTCAGTAGAAACGGCGTGAAACGAAACGACTTTAGGATTTAACAAACATGGCTTGTATATGTATAATGTTAAGGATATGTAGATGCACCGACACATTCCTCGTCCAATAGGAAATCGACAATTCTAATGGACCACTAGAATTCGTTTCTATTGTCGGTTGTCCAATCATCTCCCATTATATTGTCGGTTTGTTGTCGCGTCGGAAGTATACTTCCTCCGTTCCAGTACATTTGCATGACTTTACGTCAACAACCTCAACTCGGGACACCCAAAATGGCGGAAAGATAGCCAATAAAAAGCTCTACAGCCAGCTATTTTCAGAACAATTTAATTCCCTATAACACCCGAGGTATAGACTGGCTACTGTTGGCTACAATGACAAAATTCTTTGAAACTTCGTCATTTCTTATCCTTTTGCCTTCAAACCAAGTGCAAACGCTTCGTCTTGGTGCGTAGATATGCGTAGATATTGCTAGCACCATTCAAAATCGCAAAAACGTCTCCTTGGAGGCTCGCTACGGAAAAAACATGCCGCGCCCCACGACCGGTTGTAACCTTACCGACGACCAAAGGTCGGCGGTTTACCATCGACTGCTGCACCTCAAAAAAGAAGGCCGTGTTGGGCACGGCGAGATAAAGGAGCTCATGCGCACCTTTAACGTCAACCAAGCTACAATCTCTCGGATCTGGACACGAGGGTGCACGTCAGCTTCTCTTACCGAGTGTGCCAAGGTTGCTTCCAAGATGACCGGACGGATTGCAGGCACACGCAAGTACTCAGACGAAGGTGCTCGCGACATTATTTCGAATGTCCCCCACCACCTTCGGTGCAACTTTCACTCATTGGAGTCACCAACGGGCATCCCGAAGACAACTCTTAGGCGTCTCCTCAAAGCTAAGAAGCTTCGTCGAACAACGAATCGGCTCAAGCCTATGTTGACGGCAGATCATCGCCTTGCACGATACAACTTTGCCAAGTCATTCATGCGTGCTGGTCAGCTTGGCACTCGTCGTTGGCATGACATGATGGGCATTGTTCATATCGACGAGAAGTTGTTTTACATCACACAAGTCAACCGTCGATTCTATCTTTGGCACGACGAGGCCGTTCCACAACGTAAAGCCCAGTCAAAACGGCATATCACGAAGGTCATGTTCTTGTGTGCTGTTGCTCGTCCTCGGCATGACAGCCAACGTCATGCAATGTGGGATGGCAAGGCTGGTCTATGGCCATTCGTTGAGACCAAGTTGGCAAAGCGGAAGAGCAAGAATCGAGACCGCGGCACTCCTGTGACTGTTCCTATGAGCGTGACCAAGCCCATTTACAGCAACTACCTGATTGACAAGGTGTTTCCAGCAATCCAATCCAAGTGGCCTGATCGTCGTGGAAGACCCATTTTTGTGCAACAAGACAATACAAAACCGCATTTGGCGGCGGATGACGCTGCCGTGAAGGCGGCGGGTCAGATGAACGGTTGGAACATCCAGCTCACGGTCAGCGCAAAGCCAGGACTTCAATGTTCTTGACCTTGGATTCTTTAATGCCATCCAGTGCTTGCAGCATCAGACTACTGCTCGATCAATCGATGACCTCATTCAGTGCGTTGAAGGAGCGTTCAAGAATCTGAAGTGGGCCATTTTGGACAAGACCTTCATGGCTTTACAGAAGGTTTTGGAGGAGTCAATGAAGATGGACAGCGACAATGTGTACAAGCTACCGCATTTGAAGAAGGACATTCAACTGAAGGCGGGTCATCATGAGTTGCGGCCGTCATTCGACGAAGAAGTCCTTTTCGCTATTGATTTGATGGAGAGTCGATTGCAGGACGAGCAAAGAGTCGACGAAATTGTAGGTTTAATAGGTAGTGGGCTTCGTGTCTCGGGATCTAGGCTCTTGACAGCATTGATGAGCTCGTGGAACGACTGAATGATGTTGCAGTAGTGAAGCACATCATCCACCTGTTCGTCGTAAATTGTTAAACTTGAGTAAAAATATATGAAACACCCCGAAATGTCCTGAATTTGGATACAAACTTCCAGATGTAGAATGCTGCAAAAAAGTCATGCAAATGTACTGGAACGGAGGAAGTATGTTGGTATGTCAACCAAATTAATAGGTATTATAACAAATTTCAAAATTGATGGCATAAAATTAGAAGAAATACCATTCATAGCCAACGTCAGGTACTTTATTTGATTTGTCATGTGTGAACAGACTACCCTCCAATTATTGTAATTTCATTTATCAAAATATACAAGGCCCCTTCATCATGTTCTTCCTCGAAGGACAATTAAGTTTA
>NW_008580147.1:2113020-2114804 GCF_000520115.1 Aphanomyces invadans
AGATGTAGAATGCTGCAAAAAAGTCATGCAAATGTACTGGAACGGAGGAAGTATGTTGGTATGTCAACCAAATTAATAGTTATTATAACAAATTTCAAAATTGATGGCATAAAATTAGAGAAATACCATTCATAGCCAACGTCAGGTACTTTATTTGATTTGTCATGTGTGAACAGACTACCCTCCAATTATTGTAGTTTCATTTATCAAAATATACAAGGCCCCTTCATCATGTTCTTCCTCGAAGGACAATTAAGTTTAATCGTTCATGTCCCGGAGGTATGGGCCCTCGTCGCATCGTTCCAGCCTGGGCTATACCCAGACATTGCGCGGCTCTGCCAGCGCATCCATCTCCATGAGTACCACGACTTCCAGCACTGCAAATGGTTTGTAGCTGGTTCAAGGCTCGTGCCACACCCAGCGCTCAGGTACGTCCGGCGGTTTGAGAGCTCTGGGTTTGGGCCGTTCTATTGGGAGCGCGGTGTCCATGGCGTCCTGAGGCTATTGGCATGCAAACCGGGCTTTCTCGCCATTGTGACAGCTCACGCGGCTCCACATCATCAACTGGCGCAAGCAACACTCAATGGAATCGGCGTTGGACACATTCTTCTGCGGTACTCAGGGCGTAGCTCGTAGATCAGCACAAAAACGCATAATTCGGTGGGAAAGAAGTCGACCGCATATAACCAACATGGCAAAAAATCTATCAACGTCCACCAACAAGAATACACGACCTCTTGGGACGGCAACTACTCTTTCAAGAGAGCATGAAGAACAAGTCGCGCATTGGGTGCAAGAAATTCGATCCCAAGGCATTCCTGTTAGCAGGTTTTTGCTGCAATGTAAAACTCTTGAAGTGGCTAAAGTCGTTGGACTGTGCATCACTCAGTTCAAGCCAAGTCACCATTGGGTTACGGGTTTTATCAAACGTTGGTTGAAGAAGCTATGCGAGCAAATACGAGATCTGGGCAAGCGAACCTGGCGCAAGGCGACGCAGCCTTGGCAGAGTTCAGTAAACGAGGTCGACATCGTATTCAAGAGAAGAACATTACTGAGATCTACAATGCTGATCAAACCGGTATCAACTTTGAGAACATACCGAAGCAAACCATTAGACCTCAAACACAAAGACTGTATAATCAACCAGAATCACACCAGTATTCAAATTCACAAAACACACATGGAAGTCACAACATGATTAGTCGGTCATAGGATGATTGTCGTGAAACAAATATTTCAGTCAGCAACTCACCACTCAATCAAGAATTAGTTGATCAAGTGTGCAATCAGTAAATGAGCAAAAAGCAAATGACTTCGGAGATTACTCAGTGATCTCCGAAGTCATTTTCAAAACGTGTTGTACAGTACAATCCAAAGATATGAAGTCAACTGAATTCAAAATCGTGAAACTGAATAACATCGCAAAACATAATGTCATGAGTGGCGCCAAAACGAGACAGTCAAAGGCGCCAAAACGCTCCAAACGACCCCTTTATACAAGTCATATTTTCATCTTTCGCTCGCTCGCTATGACACCCACCCCACCACTTGCTACTGCAAATACACGCTCGCTCCGCTCGCGCAACATTGATCAGGCTGTCGACGTGCTCAACAGCCTCCATGCCAGACGTGAGACCAAGCGCCAACAACACTCGCCAACCCTTCGCAAAAACGACAATGACGACGACACTCCTTCTCCGATCGTTGATGCGTTCGTCCAGACACGTGGCACAGTAGTGATTCACCAAATGACCAACTTCAGCCTCAACGAGTTCAACTTACTG
>NW_008580147.1:2128756-2131079 GCF_000520115.1 Aphanomyces invadans
AGCGGTATTTTTTATTAGATGATTGATACTAAATTCATCATTTATGTTGTCATTCGTATACTGCGTATTCTTAAACAAAATCATCATATCCAAACCAAGTTAAATTGTACCTTGGTTGATCACACTGTCATCTCGGAAATGCTTCACCTCACACCCAAACCATAACTATTTTGCACTTCCACTGAGTGTCTTTCGAAAGTAGTTCGATATCAAGGAGTAACTCAATCATTCGTCGAGTGGTCTATTGACAAGTGTGGAGCGAAGACCGTTTGGATGCGATACGCCGGCGACGAGAAAGATCGAATGACAGCAATGGTGCTGAGCGACATCAAGGGGAACAAATATTCCTTGTTCTTGGTCCTATAGTCAGAAGCGTCAAGAATCAAGGCGAAAGTGGTTGAAAACCTTACCCTGCGAAATGGCTTTGGACCACGAGTGTGGTCCAAAGTTGAAGAGGTGCACGAACGATACCCGTCCCGCTTGCTTGGCAATCCTACCGCTTGCTGGAACAGTGAGATTTCCAAACAGTTCCTTCACTACCACTTCGTCCATTACAAAGGCAAAGATGTGAACGCGATCCTACTCTTGTGGGACGATTATAGTGCACATTTCAGCGACGACGTCATCGAGTGCGCAAACATAATGAATATTGAGCTCGAGAGGATTCCACCTACCTTCACTTGGATGTGCCAGCCGATGTTGCTTGGATGAAGCCAATTAAGGCGGCAATGCGCTTGAAATGGGGGACCTACATGCGCCATGAGATCCAAGATCAAGGGAAGAATGAAACATTCAAGCTTCGCCCACCAGGCCGCGAGAAGCTCGTTGAATGGGTAAACGAAGCGTGGGAATCATTGCCACGGTCTACAATCATTCGTGGGTTCGAGAAGTGCAACATCATTGATGCCATACCAAGCAACACCTCCGAGGCTCTTCTCGAAGACCGTTCAGAAGACATTGTTTCTATCATTCACACCATGAGAATGAGAGGTATGCCTGCCGTAGAGTTGGATGATACCTCCGACTTGACGGACACCTGCGGCCAGCTTGAAGGCAATCCGAATCCTAATCAATAATTGCATGATTCATATCCATGGTGTTGACCGTTGCATATGTGTCATACCTGGTCAGTAAAGTCGCCAACATAGACCCCACAGATCGCCTGGCACGCCCATAGACAGAGACGAAAGCCTGTATCCGGTGCAGCAAATCAATGGGCTAGGCCGAAGCGGTCCCACTACTACTGCGCGCGACCCATTTGACATTGCTCCCTATGGGGCCAGACGTCCTGACGGATGCATGGGGTCTCGTCGTTAGCTGCTTGGGGGCCACAGTATATCCGGATACCGCATTCGGATGGCGTAGACGAGTCGAATTGAAAAGTAAGGAAATCGTCGATTCACAGTTGTGCGTTCTCTTGACTACATCATCATTCACAAACAGTCATGATTCAAAAAACGATAAATTGTGGAATTTCATGGATCGGTTTTTGCGCATCATATCTACCCACACTACAAAATCATGCTAAACGTATAGTCTCTATGCATTTGATTTTCTTTTCTTCGCCGATTAATAATATTTCAGAGTGATTCTATTTCTCTGCCATTTGCCTTGTCACTTTTTCACACAAGACAAATCAGCTGAAGTACGTGAATTGATTGCTACAACGATATTGTATCGACATCCTTATTACGTATACTCGATAATTTTATACCTTTCATGTGTGACTTGGGAGCGTCGGCGATAATCCGACGTGGGTTGATGTGCATGAGCTTTATAGCTGTTCCAGATCGTTGAGACAGTTGAACGATGATAGTAAAAGTAGACAGCAACTTCTTTATAAACCCAAATCGAAATAAAGTTCGTGCCGTAGCCTTGTTCAGCTAGCTGTTGCTGCATGTAAGCTATACATATCCTGTAAAAAATTTAGGGATACCTATGAATAGTTTAATTGAAATAATACAAGGTAAAAATTTTTTGTAAAATATTAAAAAAGCAAAAATCCTGTAATATTCGTTGGAAATTGATTTTTTAGTCAATTGACAAAATCTTCGTGTATATTAGAAAAACTTAAACATTTATCTTATATTTCTATATTTCTCTCAATATTTTACATTCACAAAGTTCATATTTAGATTTTTTAGAAATATTAAAAAGGAGAATTTTTTCAAAATATAAACAACAATTTATAAAAATATACCCAAATAGTTGTGGGTGGCGAAACATTATACCGGATATTTGATTGAGTCACGAAACTATTTGTTTCGCACGAGTTTCGGAATCCAGAAGAAACCAATATTTGTCACTTGAGCTTTGTATTCAA
>NW_008580147.1:2154369-2155518 GCF_000520115.1 Aphanomyces invadans
GCGCAGGCGATCCATGCTCGCAGTTCGTGGCAGCTATTGTGCTGGAATTTCCATGTTTGCGTTGATAAAAATATTCAGGCATTGGATGTTTTTGTATGTATTTAAATATATATAAAAGAATTTGGTCGGACCTTCGTGCGTTATGTCTGCATTATGCGGTTGTCTTCATATTTGAATGCCAATATCCGATAATTATTTTCAAACTCCGACCGCATACGCATAGTTTACCATCGTATAGTACTCCCCCAACCCTAAATCAATTTGATTGGTTAAAATGTTTCACTTCACTCAATTTGATTAGCTCCTCGCAGTTTCACAGCTGATGATAGGCTAAAATGTCGGATACAATGATGTAGAGAGGTCGGACCTTCCGAATTATTCATCCATAGCGTCCAAGTGAGATTCGTTGCCAAGGCGGTATTCTATTCGAAACAATGCCTCTTCAATGCTGGAAGGGTCACATTCAACGTTGAACAAAGACAAGTACTTTATGATAGAATCTTTCTTCATATGATATTTGAAAGCTTGTAGTCAATGCGCCAGTGTACCTCGATACACTTTTCAAAAACATTTTGAAGTGTGATGAATGTCTTCGAATGCGTATCAACAGGCATCTCATCAAACGCCTTTCTACAGCACCAATTAGTTCCTCAATCGAACTAGTAGACTTTTGATGCTGTTGACTTTGAATAGAGTTAAAAAATCCTAAGTTTATCACGTTAAAGTCTGGACTATTACGTGGTTGGTTTGCAATCTTGATGCCTGCGACGCCTCGAGCTTCCAGCGCCGATGGTGTGACTGTTCGGTGGGGAGTTGGCATTGTCTTGTTGCACGAACACCCCTTGCCTCTTGGCACGCAACGGCATATTCTCTTGAATAGCAGGAACGACTTTCTTGACACTGTTTCGAAGTAGACGTCGCTATTCACGGCAATGGGGGCCGTGATCATGGTGCCCTTGAGCCGGTTCTTGCTTGTTCGGGCTGCTGGCGACACCGACACGAAGGGTCACACGCCGATCTTGCCGTCAAACATTTGGCACTTGGAGTAGTCGTACCGCGGGCTGGCAACAGCAGTGAGGAACATAAACTCGTGATGAACGACTTGGAGTTGACAGAACACAGCGCCATTTCTTCGTCTTCGTACACGTA
>NW_008580147.1:2157498-2193082 GCF_000520115.1 Aphanomyces invadans
AAAAAGACATAATATGGATTTATAAAGGTTTTACCACTGATTTTTGACCCGATCGCGGCGATGGCGCGTCCGTCGGCAAAGGAGCTGCGTCCTTGCTTCCACAGGCGAGCTATGGTCGCCAGTTGCAGTCATGCAGCTGGGGCTGGGCCTTGAAAGCCCCATACGGAAGCTTGCCGCAGACAGAGAGTTCTAGGAGGCTCTCATAGGCTCCGCGCCTCTGGTCGGCCGTGAGGTTCTTTGTGCGTCTGACGCTGTCAGGTAATGAACTCATGGGAACGCTGGCGTTGTGGCAGTGTGTAGAGGGCTAGTGGGATGCGCGTGGGTGTCTTGAGTTAGTGGAAATTCTGAAATGAATGAGTGACAGGTCAAAATGTTGAGCTGCTTTGGCTCCCGCCGCTTTGGTGGTCTATATCTTGGTAATTGAAACCTATTGGTTTGTTTTGAAACCAGCCAATCAAAGGACTTATCTTGCGCTTTCGATTGCACCAATCAGATCGAAAATACAGCCAAAATGAGAAAAATCCCGCCAATCGAAAGGTCAATGGGACAAACATTACGGACCAGAGTAGTATTGGTACAACAAAGATGAAGTCAGCAGGTTAATACATTAATTTGATAGAACCTCCAACTATATGTTATGCATGATATCAGGTACTAGGTCGTGAAAGCATTTGTCACCCATTGACTAAATACACCTCAATTACTTTTTGCAGATTGAATGCTGTAACTATACAGTATTGATATGACGAATTTGTTGTGAACTACCACTGTGGACATTTTTCCGTCGCTCACTGCACACAACACGCACCCTTGGTGGAATCTAACTTATAAAGTTTCATGCCTACTTGGCCGGGCATCGATCTACATAGTACAGTAATACGTCCGCTTTAGTTTTATATGATTTGGTCGTGGAGGGCATGTATATTTTCAAAATCACAAGATGTTGACCAATAACAGGTCAGTCCCGATCATCTTCATGATTAAATTTTCAACAAAACATATTCAGTGGTCGACGGAATTCTACAATATAGTGGTCCTCGATGAATTTCAGAAGACTGGAGCATGATTGGGCCGGGAAATTGGAACTACGCCTTAATTTTCTGTTAATAGTAACCAATCGATATTCTTTTGATCTTGGATGACTGCGTTTTCAAATATTGTTGGAGGTTATGAAAGGAAAGTGCACTGTGTCATTGTAAGATGACCTCTGTTTACTCATTACTGCAGATCATAGTCTTTCGGAACTCTCATCTGATGAATTGATGAATAATAGCCAATTATATTGCCTTATTCTAGTAAGGATTATTATTAGACAAAAGTAGAGTTGTCAATGTCAAATCTTCGGCTGGCACACCATTCGATCGTTGTTCTCTCTTGTCAAACTCAAATTTTTAGACAATTTCCTTCGACAACGGTGAAAAGTCGTTCCCTGTACTATTTTATGCAACGGAAGGAATGATGGTCAAATCCTTCAGAGATGGGCTCGCTAAGAATTAGAAGAACCTTTGGCAATAGAGTGCATATTGGAAAGTGATTCATTAAGCCGAGGTTAAGCTCGCCGAAGAGGCTCAAACATCGGCCAGCCAGACAACAGTTTGAGCCGAGTTGTCGTCTTGCCGCGTCCTTAAAAACAGCAACGATTCGTGTCTTTAGCTCGGCATCCATCACCCCGTGGTGCCATGGCGTCCGCACCTCACCTTTGTGTTTTTTCATTGTGCCGTTGTTGAATTCGTTAAAGAAGTGCCAACGTGCGAACTTGGCATTGGTGGATGATGCCGCATGTGACAGGTAGCAATATGCCACATCGCAACTGTGTCGTTCATGCGGATGTTGAGTCCGCCGCCGCCGAACTCCGCGCACCTTAGTCGCACCTTGAGCATGCCAAGCAGCAAGTTTCTGCAAGACAAGTCGTCCGAGGCCAAGGCATTTCACATCACTTCGCCAAGTTTCACCACCGTGTGGCATCGTGGCGAAACAGCCATCATTCAATGGGAATGCACATCAGGGTCAGTCATCCCGGAAGTGCGGCTCGTGCTCTTGCGCTCGAGCAATCCCCACACGTGCACACTTCTCGCAGATCACGTGGAGAACAATGGTTTTTTTGTCGTGTCCCATGTGCCATCAACGCTTCCCACGGGCGGCGACTACATACTGCGCATCTTGTCGATGGATGGCCGCCATGGCGTCGACTCCAACTATTTCACGATTCGAGCTTAGGTCGAAAGCAAATGCAGGACGGCTCCATGCATTATAAAATTCATATTTATATACTAGTATATTTTCCAATGCAGCAAGTACGCCACGTCATCCAGAATGCGGGCATGGGCAAAGCCATCCCTGTGATACCTCTGATTATCCGAGTGCTCCATACAGCGACGTGTGCAACCACAACTACAATTACCGCTCTATTACCTCCAAGGTATGAATGGCCTGCATTGTTCAAGTGGTTCGATCGAAGTCGGCAGCATTACGACCATGACCCGACAATATAGCGTTTCTGTCGGACTAGTGACTTCATCATAGCGTCCGCTTCCTTGCCAGACACGCGGCCTTCGCTCACGATGATGTCCCTAATGATCGAGTACACATCCGACGGCATGCGCTTCGCCGACCCCGCGATGAAGCAATACCCGCCCTACACAGTACTTCGATCCACAAGTGGCATTGGTATCATCAATATACCTGGGAAAGCACTGCAAAAACGGCTGCCTTTTGCTCCGCCAACTTGGCTTGCACGTAGACTTTGTCTTCCTGGTCGCGCGAGAACGCCACATTGAACGATGTGATACCACCACTTTCCGCGAATTGTGCCCACTCGTCGCCGTACAAGAAATCCTATCGGCCATTAGTCAACCACCAGTCGAGTCAATTGGTACCTTGTCCCTATGGCGGCACCCAAAGTAGACATGCGTGTCGCCGACGGACGTGCCATGGGTGCGCTGGGCCTGGCGCTCTTGGGCGATGGCGCGCATGACTGCAATGCCGGTCCCTGGTCCGATTAAGATGACATTTTGCGAATGAATCGCTGAAGTGAGGCGGAAAAGCCCCGTCTTGATCCTCATTGGGACGGTCGCGCCGGCCTCCAACTTTTCCAGCCACGCGGAGCACACGCCTTTCTTGTGTCGTTTGTATGGCGTCAAGTAATCGACGATCGCCACTGTCAAATGCACCTGTAGATGGTCGTCGTGACGTGTCACAGGAGGACAAGCAGCAGACCTGGCGAGGGTGCACATTTGGCGACGATGCAATCGAATACGCGCGCGGCGCCAGGCACGGAATCAACTCTACGAGGAACTCCAACGGCACGTGGCAAGTGGAGAAGTCTTGCAGCACCTGCATGACCAATCAAGCCGCAAGATGAGTGGGACGTCGCAATCGGCTTGGGGTACCTCGATGTAGGTTCGGCGTTCGCGAGCGCAGTAGTCCTGCAGGAGATCCGCCCCTTCCGGAGCGCTGAGCTCCATGAGTTTTTCCTTCTGCATAACAGCCACCAAACGATCATGACGACAGGACGCTAAAACCAGGGAGGCGTGTCTACCTCGTCGGGGTCTTGCGTAAAAAGCGAGAGCCGCTCAAAGAACGATCGCCGCGGCGTCCCAAACACGTCCAAATACTGTCGCATCAACTCTTCTGCCGTGCACCGCGACGGCAGGCCAGACGGTTTGCCATCAATGCGGCGGATGAACAGTTGCGTGGAGGGAGGCAATTGCAACGTCATGTTTAAAAACGAGTCGATGGCTTCGGTTTGAACATTTTCAGGATATAGGAGTGCAATGTCGCCAGCAGAGTACGTGGGTGACGACGCGGGCAATGCCAGCTCGATGTGGCGAACATCCTGCGTCCAGTCGGCGGCAGTGAGTCGTTCGTTCTTAGTCAACGTGGCTTGGATGAGGTGACTGCCATCCAATGCAGTCTTGGGTTGGTCGTAAAACGTATGGCGAGTGTCAGGCACGTTCGTAAGGGCAGCTCCGTCGGTCACGATTTGTACAACGTATTTTGGTGGCGTTGGCTTTGGGCTGTCGTCAACGACGAAACCAGGTGGCAGAATGAAGGGTTCCATTTGCAATAATGCCGACCACAGCTTATCGAGCCATGGGTTTAATGCGCCGTGATAGCCAAGCTCATGCTGGTCATCGCCAAGGCCGCGGCCGATGATGTCGACTGCACCAAGTTGAAGCAGCCGGGCATGCAGGCGTCGGGCGACTGCATTGTACTTAGCGTAACTGGAGTCGCCCAAGCCAAACACAGCCATCTTCATAGCTTGTAGCGAATCTGCCGCCAAGCTTTTCCGCAGAAGGAATTTCCACGTGCTCGTCATGTTTTCAGGTGCTTCGCCGTCGCCTGTCGACGACGCGACAAACACAACATGGCTAAGCGCAGGCAGTTGGTGAATGTCGAATGCATCCATAGAGGAAACGATCACTGGGATGTGCCTGGCGGTGGCCATGCGGCCGATCTGCTCGGCCACATCCTGACCGGTGCCTGTCGCGCTTCCATACAAGACGTGCAACATGCTCTTGCTGGAATTGCCATCTCCAACGTCGGAGCTCCGCTTTGATTCGCTGAATTTTGACCAATCATCATCAATTCGGATAAAGCAATGGTTATGCGGTCGTTCCACTTGATATCACGGGAGGGCAGTCATGTCAGGGCAGTTACGTGACAACAGCGGTTACAAACGTTTTGTCCAACTCGACGAAAAGATAGCGGTTTCATTTGTATGTCGTACTCGATGTCCGACGAAACCCGACGAGCAATGAGTGGGGGGATATAGACGAGCGATGAGCATCACTTGTCAATCTGGGAACGACATGGGAGGTGGTGACTTTCGTGGGTGTCCATGGCGCGTGATGGCTCATCTCGGATAGGACGCGCCTCTCGCAAACGTAAGGGCAAGAGCTTGAAGCCCGTATTGCTCGCGTAAGTATCTGCTTGTAGTGTCGAGCGTTGTCACATATATGCTGGTAGATGTCGGGTATTTTCGGATGCTGTGCACTATCCTAGTCAGAAGTCGAATCGTCAATGGCAACTTGTTCCAGTTTAAACGCATCGTCCGTGCCCATTGCCTCGGGTGGCCATTCCTCGTCCTGCGAAGATGTCAGCCATCATTCTCCTCAACGCGGCGTGACTGAAATTTCTCCAGCAAAATCTCCTGGCAAAGTGTCAAGCGCATGAGCTCACAGTGTTTGAGACGATAGTCGTGACGCCAGACAAGTTTAGAAATCTATTCGGGTTTGAGCTATGGGGCGTCGCGACCTCCTCGTCCATGCTGGTGTATCACCTGTGTTTACTTTACGCCCGCTTTGCCTTTTGTGAACATTCCATTCAATCAACAAACATGGTCAGAAAGGAAACGGCAAGCCATGAAATGACAGGGCCCCGCTTGTCCAGATCGACGTCGACGTTGTCTTCGCGTAACTCTCGCTTGCGCTTTCGATGAACGAGCAGCTCTCTTTCATTTAGCTTGGCCATAGGCGAAAAGTTATCGATACGAGTATGACGGCCGTACTGATGGCAGCGCTGGGTCGCGAATAGTGCGTCCGAACGAATCTCATGACGACCAGAATGACCTGTGCTCCCATGTGACAACGTTTCACTCAACGGACTGCGCGACGAGTGCCCTGGTGTTGTTGTTTTAAGGAGATTCGTTGCTCCACACGTCGCCACCGTCACCGTTGCACACAGGAGTGTGCAGCAAGAGGTCTTGCATGTAGTCGATGTGAGTGGTTCATTTGGCGTACCTGCTCGAGCAGCACGTGTGTGCCACGTTGGGCTCAAGAGGTGTTGACTTGGGCCGTCTACAACGTGCACCACATAGCGATCGCGATCATCGACGAGACATTTGCCCAGGACGTCCGTTTTCGCATGCATATCAAGACAATCCTGGCGGCCGAAGAAGACTCATGGCTGAGGTTTGCCCTCAATTGTGGTGTGCTATCCGTACAAGAGAGCGCGGCATCCCCACCTTAGTCCACCGAAGGCCGTCATACCATCTTGGCTCTCATAATCGTACTTGGCGGACGATTATCAGCCACAACTGCGTGGGTCGATTGCGAAGCAATTGTCCTGCCCACCGTGACCTGCACAAGAATGCGCTTCACGTGGAGCTATTGATGTGGTTGCAGGTGCACTACTGAATGCCCATCGTCCTGTCGTGATCAACGTCAATCTGTCCATTCGTTTCAAAGACGAATTCTTCCTCTTCGACCTCAAGTTTTGGCAACTCATTGCAATTCACGGTCACCATTCCATCGCTCAAGCAAGCCGGGACCTTCACTGCATTCAGGCATCCATCCACTAGCAGAAAAACTATTGATACGTAGCGCTGTTACCCGTGAAAACACTGAACTCGTGAGCCAGTGTTTGGGATGCGACTTCTTCGGCTGGTTACACCCTTTGGTGACTCATCGAACCGGCAAAACGACTGTCTCTATTGGTGTCTACCTTCCTTGTGTGCCAGGGCGATGCGACGCCCAAGGCGACTGTTGGTCCAGGCAAGAAGGCATAGAAAGCAATGCAGCCGCACACGTCTTTGATTCATGCATGTGGCAAGGGATCCGAGGCAGCGGTGCCAAGCCAAACGCCACAAGGGTTCGTGGGATCTCGAGTATCTTTGACCTGTTCAGTCGCGTAAAAGTGACTAATAAAACGCAAGCGGTTTCATAAAACGTCAACGTTAAACCTATTAAAGTGCGATTACTGCGTCCAGTGTGGACAGGTTATGACGCGTTTTTACCTGCATACGCTTTTTCACTTGAAGTTGCTGAGAGATCAAGTCTTCACCCATGAGTCATTTCACCGAATCTCACGATTGGATTGGTCAATATTTCTGTATAGTGCAACATGATTGGCTAATATCCTACCCAGTGACAACACCCTTGCTAACAGAAGAGCTGCATGCACAAAACGAGACGAGATGGTGGCGCAGAAGCGCAAGAAGGCCAACGCCGACGCAGACGATGAGCTCAAGGAGAAGCGGCGCATTCAGTGGAAGCTTAATCAGCGCAACAGTCGTCTGAAGAAACACAAACTAGCGCAAGACCTCATGAAAGCCAACGAAGCAGCGACCCACGATATCGACGAACTCCAGAGGCGATTGGACGTCCTAGCTGGCAGCGCGCTCGTTGCGAGGGAGCCTGCGTCCGTGTTCCGAGGCAACGCGGCCGTCCGCATCATTGAACAGTACTATCAGGTGTTTCAGAACGGGTTCGCAACGTGCCCCGTCCAACAGCAATTCCAATATGACTTCGTTCGGAAGATCATGACAACCTCGACAAGCTTTATGAACGCCCAGGGCGCCGAGAGTGTTGTGGACCAATGGCGCCTCATGACAACGTCTCACCATTCCCTGCGCATCCGACCTGTCAGTTGTGAATACATGAAGGAGGAAGACGGCGTCGTCGTCCGCGCTGTCTCGCGCTACATCGTCCGCACTTCAAGAAACACACTGGAAACATTGTACCCGCATGTGCTGAGTCGGGAGTCCCTCGTGCAGCACCTCATTGGCCTCGAAGTCGATGCGCTCGACACAGTCCACTCGTATTTTGACGGGGACGGCCGCATCATCCGACACGACGTCGTGATCGATTTCGTCAACCCCCTCATCAAATTGCTCGGGGACGTGAATCTGGCGGCGGAAGTGCTCAATGGCGCGCATTTGGCGGACAACGGCCTTGTCGACATCGAACGCAGGCACACGCGCGGGGCTGCTGCCGTGGAGGATATTGAAAGACTGGAGGACAACGACGTCCCGCGAAGCCACTCTCCGCGGACGACTCGTCCAAGCAACCGAAGCGACATCTCGATGCTGCTGTCCACGGGGCCATAGCGCCCGCATCGCAATTTATTCTATTAATACGTTCCTCCGACCCAAGGACACCTTCGTCGGCGTCATCTTCCTCGTGCCAAAAACGATGGTCAGTTGCTTGACGGTATTTGTTTCGAATGCTTGTCCGTACCACTCGCACCCCTGGTGTGTCAGCTACGACGAGATGTGAATAAAGCATTCCTCATCTATATCATTCTACGATGATGCATACTAGTATTCCTTTCGTTGTTGCTGGCAATTCAGGGAGATAGAGATTCATCTATTCGCTATTGATCATTTATTGTCTATTATATATCATCATGGGGGATGTGGATGCCCCCGGAACCTGTTGGGCGGCGAAACCTCCGAGGGACTGCGCGCGCGGGCGCTGCCGAGATCAAGAACGTTTAAAGAGGCAGCGTACTCTTTAGTGCGCCAGTCGTACCGGAAGTGACGCTGTCTGAGTGATGGAGGCGATGGCTCAAAATGTGCAATGTTAGTCATCACACCGTTGGTGTATTTTGAGCAAAAGCAACTGGAACACACAACACTGAGACCGCGGAATTTTGTGAAGTGCCATGTCGAGGGTGCTCGCGACGTTTATGGGCCGCCTTCAGCGCCCGAACCTCCTTCATGCACAAGGCTACATTGGTGGAAGTTGGGTCAATGCCGCTTCGGGTTGGTTTGTCGGTTCATGCAGCAGACTAAGCTTCGCGTAGGTGAGACGTACGACATTCAGAATCCGTCGAATGGCGCCACAGTGGGCACGATTGCAGCCATGGACGTGACAGATACGAATGACGCCGTGGAAGCTGCTGGCGAAGCGCTGGCCGCGTGGAAATCTCGCACGCCGTTTGAACGGTCTGAAGTGCTACAGAAATGGGACCAACTCCTTCGTGACAACACCAAAGACTTAGCGGTCATCATGGCCACCGAGAGCGGAAAGCCGTTGGTCGAAGCGGCTGGCGAGGTCGCGTATGCTGCTGACTACCTGCGCTTCTTTGCGCACGAATGCCTTCGCTATGAAGGATTCATGATCCCGAACCACGTCCCTAGCCGTCGGCTAATGGCCATACGCCAACCCGTCGGCGTGTGCGCTATGATCACGCCTTGGAACTTTCCCATTGGGATGTTGGCCCGTAAAGTTGCGCCTGCGTTGGCCGCCGGATGTACGGCAGTTGTCAAGCCTGCGGGCACGACGCCACTGTCGGCGCTTGCCTTTGCCACGTTGGGCCATGAGGCAGGGGTGCCCGACGGTGTCCTGAACGTGGTTCCAGCCACCCACGATGCTGCACCACGCATTGGACGCGCCTTGGCCACCCACCCCACGGTAGCCATCTCACTTGATCGTGTACGCGTGTCGACGCTGGCTGAAACGACAGTGACGGTGTAGGTGCGCAAGTTGTCGTTTACTGGCTCGACGTCGGTCGGCAAGCTCCTGGCAGCGCAGTGCGCCACTACGATGAAGCGTGTGTCGATGGAACTGGGCGGCAACGCGCCTTTCATTGTATTTGACGACGCCAACCTAGACGAAGCGGTTGCCGGTTTGATTCAAGCGAAGTTTCGCAACACGGGGCAGACGTGCGTGTGCCCAAACCGCGTGTTCGTTCAGCAAAGCATTTTGGAAGAGTTCACAGGCCGTTTGGTCGATCGGGTACTTGACTTGACGCTTGGCGACGCTGTGTCGTCGGGGTGCAACCTGGGGCCGTTGATCACGCCAACGGCTGTCGACAAGGTATTCACGTGGGTGCATGGCATAACTTTTTTCAATTTGTGCCACGCAGGTAATGGAACTGGTCTCGCAAGCGGAACGAGCTGGCGCGCAGGTGGTGGTGGGAGGCCGCCCGCATGCTGCCCTCGGTCCAAACTATATGCAAGCGACCGTACTCTCCAAGGTGACGATGGACATGAACATCGCAAACGAAGAAGTATTTGGGCCCGTTGTGCCTGTACTGTCGTTCGACACGGAAGCCGACGTGGTTGAAATGGCCAACGCAACGGACGTTGGACTAGCAGCGTATTGCTACACGTCCGACTTGGGTCGAGCCTGGCGTATGTCGGAAGTTTTGGAAACGGGCATGGTGGGCATAAATGCTGGCATGATATCCGCGGTGCAGGCACCATTTGGTGGTATCAAGCAGTCCGGGCAAGGTCGGGAAGGGTCGATTGTGGGGCTGGTACGATCTCACCTCTGCTTTCCACTGCGCATAGTTTGAAATCGTGATATGCCTAGGACGATTACACTGAGCTGAAATACGTGACCATGGCGGGGCTTGCGTAGCACGGGGACTCCTTTACTACAGCACAATCTATCGGAGAGCGCGGTCGTGCCGTCATTAGACCGCGGTGATGCTTGCGGTTGATCGGTTGAAATGCTTTGTTACACTTAAAGAAAGCATAAAAATGGCCAATAATTGTGAAATAGTTGCATTTGATTGGACAACATTGGTGGATTCGATTACGAAGGTGGGTATACTTGTCTCAAATCTCAACATTTGACGGAGCTTCTCTTGTCCTTGCATGCGGCGAGCTTTGAAAACTTTGGTTCTCGACGACCCCCGTGTCGACATGGCCCATGACTGTCGGCCACACCCACCAAATCTTCTTTGCCTGGGACAGGAAGCTCGACATGCGGTACCGGGTGTGTGGGCTCTTGCCTCTTAATCTCGTGTGCGTTGCCACGTCTTGCACAGGAAACGTTTGCTACGTCCCCGAACACGGGCGCCATGCTCGTACTCATCTCGTTCGATCTTGTCGGGGCCATTAACACTTTGCTCGAGTCGACATATAACGTGCTCTCGGTCCTCTTCGCTGACCCGTCCTTTACCATCGCGAATCAATTGGGCAACGGTGTGTTAGGCGCGATCAATATCACGCTCATCCGCCTCCGCATGGGCGGAACAGCACCAACGCCAACCGACGTGACCCGCATCAGTAAGGTGCGGATTTACATTTTCTTCAGCATTTCATCGTAGTCTGCTTTGCCGCCGTGGTCGTGTTCACCTAATCCTCCGCGTCGGAGGCAATCAGCACCTTGCCCGTCGTAACGGGGCCGAGATAGATCGCCGCTGCCAGCTGCGCGAGACGCTTGGCCATCGCGTCAGTCGGCTGTGGCGGACCACCGAAGTCATTGCGCTCCCATTCGTGTCGTGTCGCTCACGGGCTTCCTCGCCAAAGGGTGCTAATTCTGGTTCCAATATGGCGCTGTTGAGTCGTGGGTGGCATGGTACTGCGTCCCGGAAACTTCTCGTCGTACAACTACCGCGCTGTTGCCGGCTGTCCCGTGGGGTCGACGCTTCTTTGTCGCTACGACTTGGCGTAGTGTTTTCGTCTGAGGTGGCAGCGCTGGAAGGTTTTGGTCCTGTTCTCGATCGCCTGGCGCTGGCCCCTGGCGAGCCCGACAAACTTGTGGTGTGCGTTTGACAAGCCCGTGGGTTTGGCCTATTTTGGCAGGTTGAACGTGTGGATTGGGTTGACAACCGGGATTTGTCGACGTAACCTTTTACTTGCGCTTCGCCCCTGGGCACCCTTGTCGCCCACGAAGACCGCGAGTCCGCGGGTGCCCTCCTGGTGTTTGCGCTCTTCTTCGGCATGGGGTCTGGATCGACCATTTGTTGGAGCGACTACTGGTTCGCCGCCGAAGTTATGAATCAAACGCGACAGAATTGCAAGTGTTTCCAGGCGTTGGGACTCGCACCTGCAGTGTGTGCTGCTCCAGTCGTGCTTGCGTCGTGGCCCCTGTTCACCCAAGTCAATGCGACAACACCAGCCACTATCGTGCGCCAACAGGAACGAGATGCCCACTGTATTACTGGTGTCGATGAGTATCTGCACCGGCTCGAGATATGGACGGTGGAGCTAGGCTCTTGCCAACCATGCCGCCGACACGTTCCCTACCCTGGAGCGGACTCGCCCGTTGTCGCGTTGTACCAATACGCTTCTTGATGTGTGCCGTCTTCTCTGATCGTCGCAGCAACGTACTGCCATCCAGTCTGTCCTTGCTCTTTGGCCAAGATCTCTTCGAGGATCCCTTCGGCCTTGACCCATTCCTTGGCTTCAATCGAATCGAACAGCCACGCGACATGATCTCCTCTGCCATCGTACTCGACAGGCGTCGACGCGTTGAACGACGCGAGCTTCGCCTTGAGTGTCAAGGGCATGCGAGTCTGGGCGCCGATCGGTGGGTCCTCGCGGGCACTTCGCGGCGACAAGCTCCACCGGGTTTCTCCCGTGACGGTGTTGAAATAGTACGCATGTCCCGTGTCTATGTCCACGTATTCGGCCCACTGCGCGCCGATCTCTCGCTTGGCCACGTGCGACCTTGACGACAGTTGCTCCTTGTCTTGGTGGTCAAACCATTCGTGACCAGGAGATAGCCCCGGCACCGTGCCCTCCGGCAGCAGCTCGTCGAATTCGTCCGGCTTCGTCCATCGATACTCTTGGGTCAACACGTTGTGGTAGTACGGGAGCTGGTACGTCTCGTCAAACATTTCGACCCACGGACTGCGCGGCTCGGATCGCTTCGTCACAAGTCCAGTGTTATGCGCCACATCGTACCCGTAATAGTACTGCCATTGAAGGGATGGTTGCTGGTTCAAGCTTGATGCTGTGCGCAGACGCCGACGCGTCGTGCTCCCTCCCACAGAGACCTGGCTCCGCCCTAAGCCACCTCCGTTTTCGCCGTACACTTGCTGCGGTGGCAGCGACCACACGCTCTCGCCGGTTTGTGCGTTATGATAGTAGACAACCCCCGACTCCGAGTCAACAAGCTCTTTCCAAGCCGACTTGCCGATGGACCGGCGCGACGTCGACCGCTGCGTGAGCTGGTCGTGCGGCTGCGCTTCAAATACGTCTCGAGTTTGATCTGACGTGGGCACATCCCACCGGTACTCGTGGGTGCGGCAATTGTAGAAGTAAAACGACCCCGACAATTCATCGAGGCACTGGAACCAGTCCTTCATGGCAGCGTCGGCGCGGAACGGCTGAACAAAGCCATCGCCAAAGATGTCCATAGCGAGGGGGCGCACCTCGCGACGAACTTGGTTCCACGCGTTGTAGTAGTACTTTCGATTCGTCGTCGGGTCAAAGAGCTCGAGCCATCGATTCGCGCCTTCGCCGACCGCTGCGCGGACGCGGTACCCTCGGAAGTGACGCTGGATGGCCGTCGCCGCCTTCTTCTCGCGCCGCACCTTGACTTGCAACCTCCTCACCCTGTTCTCCTTGGTCTTGCGCTCGACGCCCTCCGTCAACGGCTGCAGCTCGCGCTTGGCAATTCGGAGCTGTTTCTCGGCCTCGCTGTATTCTCCCACAGCAACCTCCAGGTTGCGAGTGTGCACTGCCACGGCCATTCGCTTCTTCTGGAGCTGGTCCGCGAGCTGCACTTGCAGGTACCGCGTCAAGTATCGCTGCTTGGCCCCCGTGATTCGCGCGGAATCGTGAAACTTGGACTTGATCGTCATGGTCTTGTCCAGCTCGAGTGCCAACTCGGCTTCGTCAGCTTGATCCGTCGCGAGGGATCGCCGCAACGCGTCGACTTTCGCTGACAGCGCGGCCACTCGACCGGAATACGTGTGAATCTTGATGAAAAGGGGTTTCGCCACGACCTCGAGCTTGCGCAGCTCGAACTTGACCTCGGCCGCCTCGCGTCCCTTGTATCCCCGGAATATCCGTTGGAGCAGCAGAATACTCCGGTCGCGGCGCTCCTGGGCGGCCAGCACCATCTTCATTGCCTTCATGAAGTTGCGTGAGACGTACCCCCGGCACAAACTCTGGATAATCCGGGCTGCTTTGTCCTCCTGGCGCCGCAATTGGACGAGGCCGAGCATGATGGTCCCCAACTGGCGCTCCCGCACCCCTCGCCAGTTCTTCTGGATGCGGATTACCGCCCGCAACTTTTGTGCCTCCGCCTCCTTCACCAACCGGACCTTTCGCGCTTCCCACGCCACGTGGTTCCGATGGGCCCGTTGGATCTGTGATGCGCGAGCGTGAAGCATTCGCACTTTTTCGCGCTCGACCAAACGTTTTGCAAAGTCTTTGCGGCCATTGTGGCCGCGGTAGATGCGCTGCAAGTAACTTGCCGCTGCGTGCTCTTTCGCTTCCTGGAGGCGCTGCATCTCGATGAGCTTCTTCCGCAACGCGACGTCACCGCGACCTTTGTGACCACGCCAGAGACGTTGGAGACGAATCGCGGCGACTTCCGTCATGGCATGACGTCGTGAGTCAAGCTGGGCAATGCGTCGCAATTCATCGCGCATGCGGTGGACAAAGACGCGGTCGCGATGGCCTCGAAAGATCTACTTCGATTGCTCATCTCGTTCGACCGAGAGACGGGACCACAGATATGTTGTACCTTTTGAAAGATCAACGCCGCGGCCTCCTCATTCAACCGAATCCGCATGAGCCGACGCGCGCGACGGCACAGTTGTTTGACCTTATAATATCGATAGGCGCGCTGTATGACACAGGACTTGGTTTGCTGCACGATGGCAAGGCGTGTGCGGCGGTAGGCCGCTCTCGCGAGGAACCCCCGGACACGTGCTTGAATCTTGGGCAGGACATCGCGCACAACACGTCGCAGTAAGGCGCCGTGGATGCCGCCTCGCGCCAAACATCCCCGCATCACAGCTTGAATCTTGATTGCGCTCGCTTGTCTGTGAAGCCGCCGCTCTTTCTAGACAGATTTCGTTTGAAGTGAAGAAGTCGTCTGATGGGATGGACGGCCCCACCAGAACTTGCAGCTCCATGGCGTTCGGCAACGGCTCAATGCCAAAGAACGTGCTAGACCAGTCGACAAACTCGAGGCGCTCGACCAGTTGATGAAGGTACCGCCGTCGAATATGCTGGCAATTCGTCATGTTGAGTGTGAAGAGCTTAGTGCATGCGGTCGTGAGTGCGTCGATCCCGGCCTCCGTGATGCGACCGCAGTCCACAAGTGACAGCGACGTGATCGACGTCATGTGCTGGGCCATGGTTTGCAAAACCTGCAGTGAAACCAACGACTGTGAGGACTCCTCTCTTCCATCGAGTTGCGAGAAGCCCATGCACACCTTGTCGCTGACGTGCGGGCACTGGGACAAGTTGAGATGCTCCAGAGCTTTGCAGTGCTGCGCGAGAGCGGCGACGCCTCGGTTCGTGATGTTTGGACTGCCGCTAATGTCGAGCCACTTTAAACACGTGCACGACTTCGCGAGTCGGAGGAGGTCATCGTTCTGCGTGCGAATACATCCTGCCAGAGACAGCCGCTCCAGGGCATGGCACCGGTCGGCCAGTTCATGAATCGACGCGCTCGAGACATCTCTGCATCCCGTGAGCTTGAGCGTCGACAAGTGCGGACACCCGGCAGCAACGGCACGGACGCCCATGTCCCGTACGTGGCGACACCCAAACAAGTCCAGATGCCGTAGACGACTGCACCATTTCCCGAGCTCCACCAGCGCCTTGTCGCCGAATTCACCAACGTGCGCACATTCGGATACGTCCAAGTGCGTCAAGCTTTTGCAGCATTGGGCAATCTTGGCAATACCGGCGTCAGTGATGGCGACGCATCGCGCAAGGACGAGCGTTTCGATGGTCCAGCAGCCGGCGGCAAGGGTGGCAAGAGCCAAGTCTCCGATTTGCCCGCAGTCTGTCAAGTCGACCGTGACAAGACGGCACTGATGGGCAAGCACGCGCAAGCCCAGGTCGGTGATTTTCTCACACTTGCTCAGGTAGATGCCGGTAAGCCCGGGGCAGTGCCGCGCCACGGACCTAGACATTCACGGGAAATGCTACATGATTGGAGGCAAGCAAAGGGACGCAGTGTGTACCAAATGCCAGCGTCCGTGACGTCGATGCAGTTGCTCAGCTCGAGGCTTGTCAGACCTGGTACGAGGTGGGCAACTTCCTGGACGGTGGCGTCGGTGACGGCGAGGCCGCTGTCGACGGCATGTTGATACAGATTGATCTCAGTCCGAAACGTGCCGACGTCGTCTGCGAGAAAGTTGAGCAGAAATGATCGCATGCGTCTACATGCAACAACGTGTGCATCATGGCCCATCGACATTCGTTCAAGCTTGTACCGTGGACTTTTCATGTCGTTTGAAATGGGCTTGAGCTTCGAGTTGACGCTGGGCGACCGCGGGCGCTTCTTCGAGTACGTTTTAATGGACCCATGGTAGTTGGGGCAGTCTGTGTTGTCATCGTCGTTGCTGCCCCACACCGACAGAGGTTTGCCAGGTGGACGGGTGAAGAACAAGCTCTCGTCTGGTAGCAGGCTCTCCGGTCGGTCGTCACCGGGCATACTCGGTTGGGACACCGCTCGGCGCAGCGGACTCTGGATCTGTGGCATGCGAATGTGCTCGGAGGAGGTCACATGCCGCCGCGCCTGGATTGCCGGATCGTCCATGCTCAAGACGCCGTCGCGACGTTTCGTCACGTTGCACAATTCCAAGACTTGTTACAACTAATATTATCAAATATCAAAATTCCGATGAAGTTCACACTTCCCGAAAAGCTTCGCGCGGGACACTTACATGGCCGACATCGACATCATCGGTAATGTGAGCTGGAATGGAAGGACGGTGGCTCACATAATGTTCCTTCGTCATATACGAACAGAGAAGGCTTCAAATGTCGAAGTCCTGCATGACTTTGGCGCGCTCAATACGTTACTCTTTGTCACGATCTTGGGCATGTGCATCGTGTGCGCGTATTTGATCAAGGAGTACAAGTTCTACTACTTGCCGGAATCTGGCGCCGCGATGATTGTTGGGTTGATCGTCGGTGCTTGGTAAGTACATGAGTATCGATGCATGCGCCGTCGCTCACTGCTGTCATTAGTGCGAGAGTTTTCTTCCCCAGTCGAAAAGAGATGGACTTCTTGCGGTTCAAGGTGCGTGATGCTTGCTGCCTTGGCTGATAAGGGCTACGTTTTCTCACGAATGGACATGTATGTGCCGCAGAAACTGCTCTTCTATTTCTTCCTACTGCCTCCGATAATCTTCGAGGCTGGGTATTCGCTGCATCGAGTACGTTCGTCATCCACCTTCCCACCGCATCGATCGATATCATGCGACGTTTGTAGAAACGATTTTTCAACAACTTCATGTGCGTGTCCATTCCTTCCTTCCCATCAGCTCTACCTGCATCTAAATGCTGCTCCTAGGACGATTTTGCTGTATGCTGTCGTCGGCACGATGATCTCGACCTTTGTCGTCGGCTTCCTGACGTTTTACGCGGGGAAGGTGCGTCTTGCGACGTGACACGCCTTATCGTACGTCTAAAGTTCAAAACTAGATGGATTGGATTGCCATCGATTCGTCCAACCCGTTGGAGGCGCTACTTTTTGGCGCGCTCATCTCGGCCGTCGACCCCGTGGCAACATTGTCTATTCTGGGTAACCCCGAGCTCAACTTGGATCCTCTTTTGTACAGGTACATCTCGTCGTGGGATATTGAGGTCATCCCGGCGCCGCAGGGCCACGTGTCATTCCCACTCGCTTTTGTCATAGTCTCGTGTTTGGAGAGAGCGTCCTCAACGACGCCGTGTCCATCGTACTCTTCAACACATTTCTCAAGGTACGACGGCAGGAAACAGTCCAGACAAAAGCCCTGCTTTCACTCATTTTGTCTTCTGCCATCGACGTGTGTAGTTTGAAGAATCGGGCAAAGAATTCTCGTATGGCGCGATATGGATGCTGCTGATCGAGTTTACCGTCATCTCGTTGGAATCTGTCGTGGTTGGCTTTGTCACGGGGTAGGCACATCACACTAGCTTCAGTGTTGAAGTGTGTTTGTTTGGTCGGAGACAGCTCGAGGAATGTGCTGACGACAATCTAGATTGGGCTGCGCGCTCCTGTGCAAAAACACCAACCTGAAAAAGTACCCCAAGTACGAGATTACGATGCTGTTTCTGTTTGCGTACGGGTCGTACTCGCTGGCAGAAGTGATGAAGTTGTCTGGAATCATGTCGCTCTTCTTCTGCGGGATTACCATGGCCCACTACAACACGACGAACCTCTCGACGACGTCCCAGGTACGCTGGCGTGGCCGTATATCTCCACAGATGCTCGTGTATCATGCGAATCGGGCGACTGTCCGTCGCCGCGTCTTGCGCCGACATCTATCTACGGGCACTTGGCTAACCCCCACCGACGGTAGATTACGTCCGAGTCAATTTTCCAGAGCTTTGCGCTCGTCGCGGAATTCTTTGTTTTTCTTTACATGGGGATGGGCATTTGTGTGGGCCAGTTTGGTCGATGGGACGTCAAGTTTATGGTGCTCGCCATCGTGTTTTGTCTCGTTGCACGGCTCTTCAACATTTTCCCCCTCAGTTGGCTGGCCAACTGCCAGCGCAAAGAAAAGGTCACTGGCCAGATGCAAGTCGTGCTCTGGTTTGCCGGACTGCGCGGTGCGATTGCGTTTGCTTTGTCACAGTAAGACATGATGCACGAACCCATCATTTGGCACGAATTTCGTGGTCAACGTTGGCCCACGATCCCGAGATGATCTCGTTCGATTGTAGAGATATGCCGGGGGCGAATCGAGATTTGTACACGACAACAACGCTGTCGGTTGTGATCTTCACCACCATCGTGTGCGGTGGGCTCACCGAGCCCTTGCTCAAGAAAACCAAGCTTAAAGTACGTGGCAACGTGAGTCCATCGAGAGCTTATTCCACGTTGTATAGATCGACGACGACGACCTCGAGATGGACATGGGCGACCATGAAGATGAGGAATACGGACTGATTGCGGTGCATGATGTACGCCATGGATGCCTCCTGACTGTGATGCGGTATCCTTCATGAGTGTGTGTAGCCATCTGCGTCCGATCACTGCCATGGAAGCGACTCCCCAAATACTGCAGCCATGTCGCCGTCGATGCGCCTGCGCCGCTTGTCTGTCGAGTCGGAGCTCAGTTACGTCGAGTCGTTTTGGGGCAACGTCGATGAAAAGTACATGAAGCCAGTGTTTGGTGGGGCCCCTCGTCGATTGTCCAGGGTAAGGACTGCCGTAGACTGACGTGGCCACAAGTTGGTCGAACACTCATGTGGTTCTTTCCGTAGAACGTCCACAGTGCGAGCTCGCCACTGACAGACGGCGCCGCGACCACCTCGTCCACATCGCCAATTCAGTAGAAGAAGGCAAGGCTAACAATTCGTTAAATGCAACGTGTGCGGCTGGTTTTCTGGAACCAGCGGGCGGGTGCGTGTCGTCGGCTCAGGCTCCGACGCCCTTGAACTTGATCTCTTGTTGAATCTGTGCCAGGAGGTTGCTTCGATCGGGGCGTGGAGGGGACGATGAAAATGAAGTGGACGTTGCTGGCATTGTCTCGGTCGTGGTTGGCTCTGTGTTCGCCGCCACAGCGAGCAAGTCATATGCCCCCTCGGCGCCTCTCGTCCCTTTGTTCAACTTGGCGTTCTTGCTGCTCGATGTCGGAGATAATTCTTGTGTGTTGTCACAGCTGACTTTTCGCAAGGTGAGTTTCGCTCGATGGGGTTGTCTTTGGAACTTGGTACAGCGGGGGACGAAGGTTCAACTGGAGGAGGCGTCGGCGGCGTTTGTGGCTTCTTCTTTGTCTATGGCAACCATGGAAGATCCCAGCGGCATGCACGGCAAGGTACCTGGGTCAGCGTACATTTCTGGCGGCTCGGAGCTTCCTCCTTTTTGAATTCTGCGTCCTGGACAAGCGTTCGTGTCGCCGTCGTGCAGCGAAGGATACACGCACTTCTTGCTTGCAATAGGCGTCGAAATCAACGAGCGCCTGCAGATGGATGTAGTCGAGCATTCGAACGGAACACTCGTTGAGGAATGCGCTCGCCCCACTCTGAAAGAACACGACTGAGTCACGGAGGTCGCAGACGTGGCCGCAGCCTGTCAACATTCGTTTACATGGATGGTAGTACTGAGTTACGTTGCAAACGTATGTGTCCAAGCCGGCGCGAGCCATGCGGCGTGCCAAACAACGACCGACACACAAGGCGCGGGGGGGGAGAAGGGTCGCTTGCATCGGGAGGACGCGGCGCACTTCCCTACTCGAGTTATTCAGAGGAAGGGCCATGTGCTGGATGCAACGCACGAATCCAAGGCCGCGACGAGAGAGTAGCGGCGCCAAACATCCCACTCCGTCGACAGCTTGCGGTTGTACGCCTTGTTACCAAAGCGGGCGCAGCACCGCAGTTTGTACTCCTGGGGCGGCGCATGTCAGGTTGACAAGGACTGAGTTGTGCAAGGCCCACTGCTTTCCCATTCGTGATGCGGAACTCGGACATGCGCGCGGAAAAGACAAAATCAAGTGACGACGTGTCGTTCTTGGGAAACTCGACGTCTTGTGGCCCCGTCCGCGCTGCGCAGAGGAGTGCGGCACTCCATGCATTCTTGGACACGTCATCGTGGATGACAACGTACGCCACATCGGACGACATTGGGGTTGTAATGTAGATGCAGAACGGCACCGAGTCTACTGCGATGCCCCTATCGTAGGAGCGCCAGGAATCGGCGTCGAAACATCAGCACTGTGGAGTGGGAGAGTCCATTTGCGCTCAACTTGGTGTTTGTCGTGCATGTAATAACACTGTCAACCGTCTCCCTCGTCCACGCAACGACCCTCAACCATGTACCTTAACGCACACCAACCGAGCAGCAATGTCATCGAGCTTCAAGAACGCTCTGTGCCATTGGCCGTCGGCGTTCAGCGTCGTGCAACTCGCACAGCGCCTTCTCTCGAGTTTGGGTTTGGACGTTTCGACGATACGAAATAAATAGAATTCAATGAGACGGCCCTTCAGCTAAAACGCGACGATGGCGAAACTGTCGCCGTCGACGATCTGGGTACTGTCCATGGACATGATCGAGATGAAGTAGTCAGTGGCGGGGAGAGTTCCTGTTGGTACTGCCTTGTAAATGAACAACCCGTTGTTTTCCACATGGTCTGCAATGATAGTGCACGTGTTGGCCCCCTTTCGTCGCAACACGATGCGAACCTCCGAAACAGACATATCTCGTCGCTCCCACATGAGAAATGCTGGTTGGCCCCAACGCCACACCGAGTCTTTGTTGGGGGAATGGAGCAATGCAAACGCTGGTGTTTCGACATCCAATGCTGCAAGGGAAGGGGCACTCCTTGAACGCGGCAAAGTAGGGGTGTCCGAGTTCGGACGAGAGTGTGCCAACGGCTCGGAGAAGGGGGCAATGTCCACATAATTACTTCGCGCCCTGATGATGGAAGGTGGCGAGAGGGCATTCGCGTGGGGTTCTCGCTTGTCGGACAGAGCGACGGCGGGGGAGCAATGCAGCATGATGTCAAACCTCCTGTTGGGGTCGAGTAAAATTTGAAAGTGTGAAGATTGCGGTTCCCGCACTTGAAGTTGGGATCGACCAATGAGTTCTCGACTTTTCACAGTTGTCCCTTCACCTTGTTTCCAACGCGTTCGGAACGCCTTGGTACAACATCGCATCCACCAGTGAATGCCTCCCACATGCGAAGCGCGCACTCGACATCGCCACCACAAATGTACCGTGGCGTGCATGTTGGCGCGCTCAACTGCGTGGCAAGACTGGCGTAGATAGCAAGATACGGGTACAACCGATTGACGTGACGTACCCATTAAGACCAGTTTTTACCACGACGGGCGAGACACCCCCCTCGCCAAGAATTGCAAAATGACTGTCGTCAGTAGTTTGAAAAAAATGTTTCTGCAGACGTGTCGGCGAGTGGATTGGTTCAATTATGCGAGATCGCGTGCGGCGGGGATGACGACAGTTCTTGACGACTCTTGTATTTCGGCAACGATACACGAAAGTACCGTCCTGCACCGGCCTCTGGCACCGTTTCTCGAAGTCGCGGTGGACCACTCGCGGGTTGTGATGAGACTTTCGCAGATGCTTCCGACGCGCTGCATGGGGATAGGGCCATCGAATTAGTGCCTGTTTGCTACATTTGTTCGAAACAAAACATGAGCACTAAAGTGATGAAATGGTACTATTGTGGTATTTTCTCGAACATGACCCATTAGTCGCTACAAGGATTGGGCACATGGGCTCGAGAAGGCGGCGACGATGGGGTGGCGTCAGCCGTTCAATCAGGACGGATCCCTCGGGATGCAATGGCGTAGACTTCTAGAGCAGCCTAGTATGCGTGTACAACAGCCCATGACGAAAGGCAACTGAGAAGTTAAGTTAGATCGATTAATTTAGGGTCGCATCATGGGTGTCCTGCAATCGAACATCCACTTACGACGAGATAATGAATGAGTCACTGTCGACAAAATGTTTGCCATCCATGGACATGATCCGCAAGAAATAGTCGGCTTCGGGAGAGGCCAAACCCGGTGGCACGCGCATGTACACGAACAGACCATTGTTCTCGACATGGTCTGCCACCATCATGTACGCCCCGCTTCGTTGAACGAGCAGAATGCGCACTTCAGACACACCGGCCATGGACGGGTTCCACTGAATCACGGCAGGGAGTCCTTGCCTCCACACAGATTCCTTCAACGGCGCGCGAATGTGAACAAGTTGCGGCTTGGCGGACGTCATGGACGGTGAGCTGTTTGCGCGAGTCAATGACGGCGACGATGTCGATGGAACGTCGTTGTTCGAGTCTTCGGCGGGGTCGTCTAAAGATGGGGAGTCGAGGTATGCGAATGCGTCCATTTCTGTCGCCACGGTCGGGTAATGTCTATCCGTGCGGAACTTGGTCGAGGCCGTCATGGTCGACGAGTCGACAATCACGTCACACTTGAACATGTCGGCAGTCGCGCGAAAATTTGAAAATGAGGCAATTCGAGACAATCGCATTCGTTTCGTTTGGGACACCACGAAAGCCAGGGAATGCGATTGTGGTTGCTCGAAGATTCTCGTGATTCGATTGGTTAAAATCTTCCAAGACGCATTTGATTGGCCAATATGGCAAATCCAACCAAACATCCAGGAGGTGCGACATCCGAGAGACGCGACGACGAGCAGCGGCTCTTTTCAACGCGTTCGGGGGTGCGTGCCACGGCAAAACTTGCTCGCACACGCTTACAAAGAGACCAAACTTGGACGCGTTCGCATCGCGGCGGATAACGCTGCCTTGTGGGCCGGGCCACACGAACACGAGTGGAACATGGATGCACATTGTGCACAAGCCACAAGCGCTTTCGCAACTTCAAGAAAGCCCCCGATTGGATGACTCCTTCCGTCTCGTGGATTTGATTGGCTCATACAGGTACACGTGAGATACTAAACGGTCGGAAGTCCCGCCGGCGATCCAACTGGAGGAAGCGGCGGATGGGTCGCCGCGTTGGCAACGCTCGATCTTGGAAGGGAGTGTGTGGGCGTCATGGAAGGGCCACCCATCATCGAAACGATGCGGGGTTGGTGTTTAGAATCGTGTTGGCGAGAATGGTGCCAAAGTGAGGCATGCATTCGAGGTCGCACGAGGGTCCATCGCACCGCCTGCCCCCCTCCCCCCGGTCCGTGTAAGTCCTTCTTCACCATCCCCACGCACGCCTTGCCAACGCGGACCATCGCAAAGGAAGTCTCCCGGGACTAGCGCAACGACCTGCATGCCGTTACGCCAACCCCCCGCACATCATTCCGTCACGGGCGAAAGATCTCTCTTGAGCGGGGTTTGCTTCGCTGCGTCGAGAAGTTGTTGCCAAAAACGAGACGAGGCTTTTTAAGTTGCTGTTGCAACTGCAAACAGCGCAAGGATACCAAAGTTGCACACAAGCCGTGTCCTGACGCTTGTGGCACATGTCACTCGAATTCGGCGCAGTACTAAAGGGTTTCCAGCAGCTCAGATTCACAGGCAGATTCATGTACAACGTGTCGACATGTTGTGGGTGGACCAACAGCACCAAGTGAGTTGCCATCGGCCATCTGAGCAAAACTTGATTATGGTGGCTTTCGTCTTGGCTACTGCTGGGTTCCATGGCAACGACGCCCAAGTTGAACTTCATCGACAACGCGAACAGCAATCGCTTCGCGTGGGCGAGATGGACATCAGCAGCGCACATGCATGTGGATAGCAGGGGCAGGGCTCTTCAAACCCCGCGACTCGGGTGCATGCACTTGCGACGAATTGGGTTGTCGCTACTTGAGTACGGAAGCAATACCTACAACCAACGAAGTAAACGAAGTAGAGCATGGTCATGTCTCGTTTTGTGAATGGGTCGCACCACCAACTTAGACCACTTGCACAATTGCTATGGATGTTGCGTGCGATGTTCCATCGGCGAGCGAGATTGACGGGGGAAGTGGAGTGTATGCACGGTAGAATACTAGAATGTTGCAGAGTTACGGGATGTACGCCGAGCTAGTTGCTGGCAGGCAAAGTTCGGCGATAGAACAACCCATTGTTCTGAACGACCCGACGCGCTTGTTCGACCTGGCGATTGCGGAAGAAATTAGCATTCGATGAGGCGTGCGCCCCCGCCTTGGATTTCGCATTCGACTCCGCAAAGCCTTCCAAATCGACATTGTGTCTCTCCACAACCTTCGAATCAGCGCGCTTGTGGGCGTCGCTTTCACGGCCTTGGCTTGCTCCGTTGAGCGCGTCCACCTTACTCAGTGCATCCGCCGATTGTTTGGCGGCGTTAAACCCTGACGGAGGGGTGGGGTCGTCAATGTACCCGCCGCAGTTGCCGCAGCCAACACCACATCCCGCGCCCCGCACTCAAAATCATCCAGACGACGACCAAAGAATACAGCGCCTTTGGCAACTTGGTTGGCATCGTACATTTGGATTGCGTTCTTTTTCGCGATGGCGTCGTCAAAGCCGCGGTCATTTGCAGCGGCACTCGCATGGTTTTTCATCAACACGACGTCTTCCTGCAGTCCGATATTTCCAGCACTCGAGTCCTCGTGGTTGTCGAAGTGGTTGGCAGCCGCGGATTCCGTATTTGCCTTGTCCGCCGCAACCGCTTGTGCCTTGACAAAGTAGACGGTCCCTGGTGGTCCCACTGGAAACCCGACGAAACCCGAGTCAATAGGAGCAGCGGTCACAGCCAGCAACGCCATGCTGTAGATACCAAACAAGATAGTGAGGTGCATGATAGACTCGAAAATTGCTAGAATAACGCTGTTTGGGCGATTCATATTCATGTACTACGCTAAACGACTCGCATAGACTTGCGGCAGTGGCTCGTTTTTCCGTGTCAAGTTTCTGTCCCGACATAGTGGTGGCTCATCTGCTACCACGAGCTCGCAACCCGGTACAGTTAGCGGGGGCTTACGTGTCCATGCGCACGTAGGAATATCTCAACAAATGGAGCATCCTTCTCGTGTGGTTGTCTTGTTGCTGCGAGTGCATTTCAACTCGCGCACATCGACGAAACGGTTTCCGCATCAAATAGTGTTGAAATTTCACAGCAATTTCAACACGGCATCGTATCCGGACAATCCGCATCGTCGAACAAGAGAACACTCACTGCGAGGAAATGCAAGGCACTGCCATGGTAAGCGTGGCATCGATCGCTACCCCTTGAAGAGGACGACGTGATGACTGCATGATAGCACCAGCGTCAGCAACCGCAGGTTCCCATTACCCTGAGAGGGTCGTCTGAACTCGTGACGGAGTTCTTTGGCTTTTGCATCAACAAGTACGTGATCGTTCCATCCCATGTGAGTTGAACGTGCCCCAGCATCCTGTATCAACGAGGCATTTACCCCCCGGAAACATTTACTCGAGTCCCCAAGTACGGTCTTGCAATGGTCGTCACAGCCGACGAGAAACTCAGCGCATATCTCAAGAGCGTCCTCGAACAACTGGCTGGTACTCCTTCTCGGTGAAGGCCATTGACAAGTGTGACTTGGCAATAGGATGGCTCGTAGAGAGTCAAGTGCAGAAAACCGTCTTGGTGGTCACCAACGCAAACACGGACGAAGTTCTCGAGCGATGGATGTTTGACATCCATGCGGACTCGCCGCACCCTACTTCCCACAGGTACATGCGTCTGTGCCGCATACCGTTCTCTCATGCCTTCCATCAGCGTCCAACCTGTGGATATCAAACCTGTCAAAGACATCGTGAACGAAATCCAAGCGATCATGCGCCAGATCACAGCGAGTGTGTCCTTCCTGCCATTGCACAACGACCCGTGCACATTCGACCTGCTCGTGTACACAGACAAGGACGTGCATGTGCCTCAAACATGGGAGGAATCGGATCCGCGACTAGTCGAGAACTCCGTCGAAGTCCGGCTGCGCTCGTTCACCACCAAGGTATTCTCTCCCACGCGCACCACTTCATTCGACATGGGACTCATAAGAGGGCAGGTGCACAAAGTGGACGCCATGGTCGCGTACAAAGACCCGGACACGACCATCTAGCTCATTGGGCTCGGGCCATGTCATTGGATGGATCCATCATATGCCATTTTTCTGAGGGTGCCGACCTCAATGCAAAGAGTAGCGTTAGAGTATGCTGTGCTTATGTGGTTTTATCCTTTGCAAACTTTGTCGCAAGTTTTCCAATCTCGGCCTTGAACGTGGCTTCATCGAAATGGCCTTCCTCGTCAAAGAACCTCCCAACGTACAGCTTCTCCTCGACGTGCTTGCTTGAATTCACCAAGGACTCGATGCCAACCGTGTAATACTCCTGGAATTTCGGGAACTGCGCGCGTACGACGCATTTTTCGTTGTCCTAAGGTAGTAGTAGATTAGAAGATTGTTGTGAATCGATGACGCATGATATGCCACGACTTGCCTTCAGACTGAAGCGCAGAATGATGTCCTTCTCCACCCACCACATGAAGCTTGTTAAGAGGCCATTGCAAACGAAGAAACTACTCGGGCAGTCAGAAATGTGAGAAAACAACATGTTGAAGAATTCGGTGGCGAGCACATACATGGCAGCACAAGCGATGACGATGTAGCGACTTTCAGGAAACGGAACGCCGCTGAAATGCGTTCCTGCCGACACGGTAATGGCAAACGCCATCAGCAGCAGTTTTAGGTTGTCCACTTTGTAGTTGATCGTGACGGAGTTCTTTTGCTCCTCGCGAAAGAACTCGACAACCTTGTCGTCGAGAAGGTACTTGACTGCCGTGGAGTCCCCCGTGTCGATCTTCGTATATTCTGTCGCAGACGTATCAGAGCGACATGATTGAATGGAGCGGTACCTTTCTCCTCTTCCTCCTCGACGTCGTCGTCGTCGTCCTTCTTCTTCTTGGAAAACCACCCGCCCATGATGCGACCGACGAAAAATGCACTTTCAAAAATGCCACGCGGCACCAATCCTCTTGCATTTTATACCCCGTTATCGTATTCCAGAGGTTGACATGTCGGCGATGGAACAGGACAGAGAGTGGTGACATGAGAAGCTGAGGCGCTCGCGCTAGATGGGACGGTGCAAAGCTGTGTTTGTCCTGCTATGGAACCTTGGTATTCGATCGCATCGTCCCCCACGACTCGCCGACAATTCAAAACTCCTTAGCATGACCTACCTAGCTAGACGACACACGGTAGGCGTGGTCTCCTTGCACAAGCCTTGCGTGGGATTCGGCATCACATTTGGAATGAACGATAAGGGATGGGACCGCCGCCCGTGATTTCCTTCTTTGTGGCCGCGGACGGAAGCTGGTGTCTGCTTGGACTGTTCCTACACCCGCAGTATGTGTAATGCACCGTCTGATCCAGCAGCTCGAGCGATGCACACTTGTCGTGTGTCAATGGTGTCTAGGCCGGTGCCGCTCGTTTTGCGAATTGCCGCGATGTTGGCTGCCGCATTCTGTCTTGTTGATGCCGCCAGGACGTACGCCGGTTTGTCGTCGACGTATGGTGGTCCTGACGGCGTCAACGCCACCTCTGGCAACTGTGCTCCCATGCATCCCTTGCCCAACGCGACTCTGTATCACGTCGCCATGAACGACAAACAGTACAACAGCGGATTGCACTGCGGTCGTTGCGTCCAAATTGAGTGCAAGGACCCGCGATGTACGTCCAATCGAACGGTTCTTGCGCAGGTGACGGATCGGTGCCCCGAGTGCAAGTTTGGCGACTTGGACTTGACGCTGCCGCTCTTTAACGAGCTCACAGGGCACTTCACAGACAAGTACAAGATCGAGTGGCAGTTTGTGGACTGCCCAACGAATGGTGGGATCGTCGTGTGTGCGAAGGAAGGAAGCTCCAAGTTTTGGCTGTACGTCCAGCCAATGAACACGGTGTCGGGGGTGAAGGAAATGAAGGTGAACGGCGGCGCCGCGCCACCGTTTCTCCCGTGCTTCTACTTCATGACGACCAAACTCGGCGTCGAACTCGAAGAGACCGAAGTGGAAATGACGTCGTGGGCTGGCGAAACCATCAAGACCAAAGTTGCCCTCAAGGCAGCGGCATGCACCCAAATTACCCAACAGTTTACAAGAGGGCTTCCGCCGCTGGATCCCCCCGGGCCCACATCAGGCACAATATCATTCCATGCCTCGATGTTATCGCTGGCGGTGACGCTCATTCGTCTGGCGCGTCTCGAATGAAAGACAAAGCGGACGGCCAGCTGCAAGCTGAGCTCCGTCGAGGCAACATTGAACCCAAGACCTGCCGCTGTTTTCAATGACCGCTTTCAAACGTAAGATATGGCGTCCTACTCACGCCATGGCCATCATTGAAATGCCCCCCCGCGCAGGTCACCGCGTGTAAGCATACGTCTCAAGCCCGAGACCGAGGGAGTTGAGACCCTCGAGCACTTGGGACTTGGTTTGTACGAGGTTGTCGAAGAGGTCGTCGACTTGGGGGTGCTGGTTCGAGACGGCCGTGGGCATGACCATCCGCAACGACGCGCGCTGCATCTTCTTGAGGCCCAGACGCTTGGCTTCGCGGCGCTGATCACGAGTCGAAACGGGTGTGATGTTGAACTCTCTCTTGACCAAGTCCGTCATATACGACGTCGTGCACATGTCGAGGCAGGTAAAGCCTTGGTAATTCTTCAAACTGGCTTGAGTACGTGCCGGCATGCAAGATGCGATGGCACTACCTCGAGAGCAAACACGCGCACGGTCGAATGCTGCGTCACGACTTCGGCATGCTTGACGAGAATCACGGCAAGGCTGTGCCACTGGCGTCGCACTGCCCAGTGCACGGCCGTGTCTCCCTTAGTACATTGCATGAGACCGATCGAGTTGGTCATGCCATGGCTACTTACGTGCACGTCTTGGTGGGTTAAGCAAGCTCCGTGGTCCAGCAACATTTTGCAAATCCCGGTATGCCCCGCACGCGCGGCCTCGATCAGCGCCGTCGTCTTGCTGTGAATCTGCATGGTGAGGACATGGAGACGTGATGCATGTGCCCACCGAACTCCCTTTCTGCCATGAGGGTTCTCACCGTGTCAATGGCGTCTACTTCGGCCCCCAGTTTCAATAAGTACTCGACCACAGCTCCTTGACTACGCCTACATCACGACGTCGCAATTACTTTGCCTCACGTGACTTTAAGATCGCACCATGCTGCTGTATGGAGCAACGTTCGCCGCCCTTGTCCTGGCGCCTTATTGTGCAAGTTGAGCAGCCTGTCACAGTTTGAATGAGTTGCCATGGTGCATCCAGGCAGGTGTGGGGGCAGCAGAACGTCAACGGTACTGACTTGGCCGTCGACTCGACGAGAAAGAACTTTTGAACTACGTCCAACTCGCCTTGAGCGGTTGCTCGCCATATGTCGCCGGTGTATTTCATGAGAAATTTGCGAGCGTCGGCTCGCAGGCTCTTTTCTGCCTCGGTGTCATCCGCGCCTTCGTCCACAGCCTCCCGAGCCCTTCGCATGTCGTCCAGCCGGACGCGTTCCGCTTCCGTTTTCGCTCTACGCGCGGCGCCGTGTCAGGCTCTGGATGGTCGAGAATCCAATGTTCTGACGTACTTGTACGTGATCGATCGGTTGCGACGAGATCCCGAGTGGTCCTAAAGCGACCATGAACACGAGTTGACGGCGGTGTCAGGCACCGTACAGCGGATGGCGTGCCGCCAGAACCGTGGAGGGCTTCCTTTCGCTCGACGTGGTCCACGGGTGCGCTTCCTTGGTTTTGCAGTCCTTCCAAGTGCTTCACTGTTGCCAGGCGTTGTTCCAGCAGTCGCTGGGATCGCTTGGCTCTCAATTTGCTCGTGGTCGGCGTTGCCTGCGCCCCGTCGGATGTGTCGACGTCGACGTTGCCAAAGAGCGATTGTGCAAACTGTTCGCCCTCGCCGTCCGTCGGCATTGTCGTGGCATTTCCATCAAATCTGTCGTACTTTTCATCGTGCCGCCCATCGTCGGCCACGACTGCTTGCTGCATTTGCTCGGCAAGAATGTGCTGCAGATCGACCATCTCGATAGCAGTCGCCCGCGCCGCGACGGATTGCATCAGCGTATTCCTGCGCTGGTCGTCATGGATCAGTGACGTCGGGGTCGCGTTGGTTCCGCTGCTGATTTGTGACATCTCTTGGGCAATGGCGGCCGTCGTCTGCAGCTTGGTTCTGTTCATGTTGATGCGCGCGTCGGCTTCCAAGCGCTCGCGCGACGTGACTTCTGACTCCACACGTTGTACGAGGCGGTCGTATTGAGACACCGCATCGCTCACCATGCGAAGGCCGTCCTCCACCCGCCACATGTCGCCATCCATGCGGCGATACGCTTTTCGGATCTACGTGACGATGGACAAGAGCTTGAAAGAGAGCGAATCGGGAGGTACCAAGATGACATTGGAGCGCACGTCGTTGGACATGGTTTCGATTCGAGAGTTATGGAAGATGATGGGTCCGTTGACCTCCGGGGCCACAACCGCGTCGTTCCAACTCTGCTGGCTCAAGTTGTTCAAGCCACTGAGGATGCGCGCGCACTCTTCGATGATCACAGTCTTGCCGTTGCACACGCGAATGTCGTCGGGGCCCTACCAGTGCCACGCCAAACGCCCCATTGAGAACTCACGTGCTGCCTGTCGAACGCACCATCGACTTGCTCAACTGAATTTTGATCTGCGCCTTCTCGTACGCGTTGCACGCATGGAGAACCTCTTGGACGAGCGTGACAGCGCCGATCCCGAGCTTGTCGCGAGGCTCACCGAGGCCACATTCCAGTGCCTTGTCCAAGGCAACACACAGCTACGCGTGGGAAATGGGAATGAACATAGTCATTCCATGCAGCGTCATCAACCTCATCATAGTGCTCTTTTGTCCACTTGGAGCTATCTCGCTCCTTTAGGAAGGCTCGCTCAAGCTCCGACTTGGTCGCTTGGAGCTGCGCTACTTCCATCGACATAGGTTGAAAGGTCGCATGGGAATGAAAAAACCTCTGTAACGTTATATGTTGCTGCGACGGCTAAAAACCTCTGTAATGTTATCTGTTGCTGCGACGGCTGTATTGGTATTTCAATGCGGTTGACTTTCGGATTTGCAATCTTGCCGAGAAACGGATGTCTAGCGCGGTCGTGATTGTTGGCGCAGGCGTCGTTGGCCTCACCACGGCGCTCCAACTCATACAGGACGGCATCTTGCCATCTCAGATCACCATCGTTGCGAAGGACGGCCCTGACAAGACAACGTCATTCGTTGCTGGCGCCCTCTGGGAATGGTAAGGTGCACCCACTTTCACATCCCCTCTCACGGCAACAACGCAAAACACAGTCCTCCCTATCGTATGGAAGCGAGTCCAAGCGTGCTGAAGTGGTGCGAAGCTACGTTTCGCAAATACGTGCAGCTCATGCGGTATGACATGCGAACCAAGTCTCCTGGGAATGCAATTGTATCGTGCGTAGAGACTATCCTGAGAGCGGCATGCACATTGTTCCAAACATCACCGTGAGTCAGCATCCAATCAAGACGAACATCGCTGCCAAAGCGATGGCTCCTTCCTATCGAGAAAGCTCCGATCTTACGTCTCCCGCAATGTTGCAGTGGCTTCAAGCCCACGGAGCGTCCGAGCTCCGTTCATTTCACCATTTGCAGCACTATGACGCTGTCGTTGCTGACATGGGGGTCTACCTCAACTGGCTAAAGGATCAATTGGCAGCGCGCCGCGTCCATATTAACATTCAAAACGTCGTCGATCTCCGCGAGTTGGCGACGCCAGGGACAGTCGTCGTCAACTGCACGGGGCTCTTCAAAGACGATCCTGCCATGTTTCCATGCAAGGGACAAGTCGTGATGGTTCACGCTCCTTGGATCCGTTCTGCAATTTGCGACGAAGATTCAGGCGCGTACATGATTCCACGACCAAACGGGAACCTCATCTGCGGCGGCACTGCCGAGAACAATGTGTGGAACACGGATGTTCTGGAGGAAGTCACGAAACGCATTCTACGGACATGTGCCCTCGTCGTGCCAAGTGTTGCCCGAGCCAAGATGGTTGCTGCGCGTGCAGGGCTGCGGCCTGAGCGGAAGGGTGGAGTTCGCATCGAAGTTGAGACTACTCCGTCTGGAGGTCATCTCGTTCATCATTACGGTAGTCTGCTTGAGCAAATTCATGGTCCGTGTTGTACGAGTGACCGTGGTTGATGCGTGTAGGACATGGTGGGTCTGGGTTTTGCCTGGCGTGGGGAACGGCCGTCGAGGCATCAGCTCTCGTCCGTCAATGTCTCGCGCATCGAAGCAAGTTGTGATAATCTTCGGTAGACGTAACCCCTAACATGCTGAAGGAGCGGGTGCGCGTCGCAGGAAGGCTGCACTTCCTCCGAGGTTGCATCGGTTGAATCTTCGAGAGATTTGGAAGCTTGCAATGTGATTCGTCCACGAAATGAGAATTTTAATTGGTCAAAATACTTTGATTTTAGCGAATCATGTGTGATCAAGATAGTTTTGTAACCAATCAAAAGCGTGCATTTTTTACCCCAATGTTAAGAACACGTGGCATCGAAGCATTTTAGGCGAGTTGCCAAGTTCATTTCGGTTTCCACAGCGCATCGAGAGAACAGCAAGATGAAGCTTCCCGCTGTGTCGTTTCTGATGGCGATTGCCGCTGTCTTCGTGCACATGCCGGCCGTGGTGGAGAGTAACCTGGCGGGTGTCGACTTCGGCGGCGAGTTCTTCAAGATCGCGCTCGTAAAGCCAGGCAAACAGTTTGAGATTGTTACCAATGTGCACAGCAAGCGAAAGACCGAGACGATCGTGTCATTCAATGGCGAAGAACGCCTTTTTGGAGCTGACGCCATGAACATTGAAGTCCGTCGACCACAAATGGCCTACTCTCAGATCCGCCGCCTGCTTGGGACGACCGTGACGCATCCTGTCGTCGAATCCATGGTAAAGTCCGAGTACTTTCCATACACATTGACGCACAACGACACTCGCGGGTCCGTCGCCCTCAAGCACGACGACCAGTTCACATTCCACGCCGAAGAACTTGTTGCAATGGTTTTCACCCATGCAAAGACCATCACAAACGAGTTTGCAGAGAGCCCAGTGAGGGACTGGGTAGTGACTGTGCCAAGCTACTTTGTCGAAGCCCAGCGCCAAGCTGTGATCGACGCTGCGGAAATCGCTGGCATTCGTGTGTTGTCGTTGATTGACGAAAACACGGCCGCCGCTCTCCAACATGCGTTGGCGATCGAAACCCCTCAAGCTGGAAAGCCGACGCGCGTGCTCTTGTACAACATGGGATCCACGTCGCTTCAAGTGTCGCTGGTCGAGTACTCGAGCCGCATTGTGCCTGACGGGTTCAAGAAGAACAAAACGGTTATTGACTTCGAAGTTCTCGGTAAAGCTTGGGACGACACCCTTGGCGGGTCGCAATTTGACCTCCGCCTCGCAGACAAGTTTGCCGACGAGTTTAACACAAAGCTCAAGAAGGGTGACGACGTGCGTCAAGTTCCACGCGCGATGGCCAAGCTTCGTGCTGCGGCCCGCAAGACCAAGATTGTGCTGAGCGCAAACGAAGAGATCCCTGTTGTCGTGCCGAGTTTGCATGCCGATTTGGACTTCAAGAGCAGTGCCAAACGCGGCGAGTTTGAAGCGTTGTGTGCCGACTTGTTTGGTCGTGCGTTGGGCCCCGTTGAGGCTGTGCTGAAAAAGACTGGGCTGGCCAAGACCGACCTTGACGCGATTGAAATCATTGGCGGTGGCGTACGCATTCCCAAAATCCAGTCGGTGCTCAAAACATACTTTGAGCGGGACTTAGGTCTCCATTTGAACGGCGATGAAGCGATGGCTCTCGGCGCGGCCCTCCACGGCGCCAACTTGAGCACGGCATTCCGCGTGCGCCACATCGGCATGACTGACGTTGCATCGTTCCCCATCGGTGTCCGTCTTGTCGATTTGCACCACGAGCACGCTCCATCGACGAATGAAGACGCCGAGGAAAAGCACTGGGTCAAGCGCGCGTCCTTGTTTGGCGAATATCAACGTCTCAACGTCAAGAAGTCTGTCGCGTTTGCGCACTCGACCGATGTGAGCTGCACATTTCGATATGACCAGCCGTCGGGTCTCCCGGCTGGCACGTCGGCATTGATCTCTCGCTACAACATCACAGGGATCGAAGCTTTTGCGACCAAGCACGCTGACAAGCAGTTGGGCGAACCCAAGGTGACCCTCACGTTCTCGTTGGACGCCAGCGGGTTGGCCAGCATCGTCAAGGCGGAAGCTACGTTGGAAGAAGAAGTCGAGGTCGTGGAGAAGAAGAAGATTAAGAAGGACAAGAAGGAAGCGAAGAAGGACGAAAAGAATGACGACAAGAAGGATGCTGAGGCGGACGACGCCGACGACAAGAAGGACGACAAGGAAGCGGCTAAGGACGCTGACGAGGACGAATATGAAGAAGTCAAGACCATGCAAAAGAAGGTCCACCGAGCGACGTTGACTGTCGTGCGCGCCGACGACATTCACCGCGCCGACGCTGGCATGTCGATCTTGCCCATGAGCGTTCGCACCAAGCAGGAATCGATTGCCCTTTTGAGCGAACTCGACAAGGCCGACAACATCCGCAAAACGAATGCGGAAGCCAAGAACCGCCTCGAATCGTTTGTGTACGAAGCCCGCGAGTACTTGAGTCAGCATGAAGACGTGTTGACGGCGGTGAGCACCCCTGAGCAACGTGAGAAGCTGTCGTCGGAAGTCGACTCAACGGAGGAATGGTTGTACGACGATGGCGACAACTTGGACGCGAAGGCGTACAACGAACGCTTCACTCCCCTGCGCGCTCAGTTGGATGCGTTGGAGTTCCGTGTGAGTGAAGTGACGGCGCTGCCCGAAGCGATCAACAAAGCCGAACAATATGTGATCTCGACAAAGGATTTGATGGAGCAATGGGTGACGGAGAAGCCGCAAGTGACGGACGCGGAGCGCGCCGACATTGTCGCCAAAGTTGATGAATTGGCGACGTGGGTTCAGGAGGAAAAGGTCAAGCAGGATGCAGTCGCGAAACACGAAATGCCCGTGCTGACGTCGGGTCAAGTCCTCAAGAAGATCTCCTCGGTCAAGAAATTGGTGACTGCGCTGAGCAAGAAGCCCAAGCCAGTCGAAAAGAAGAAGGACGATGAGAAGAAAAAGGCCAAGGACAATTCGTCCACGGCAACGGAAGGCGAAGCCACCAACCTTGATGACGTGGCTGCGGAAGGAAAGAAAGATGCCGACACCGACGTCAAGAAGGACGACGGCGCGGCCACAGATGACGTCCAGACTGCTTCGGATGACAAGAAGAAAGATGAGCTGTAGCGAACAACAACGTAAAATATACTCTTCCTCCTCGTTCCAGAAACATTGAGTACTTTCGTGAAGAGGGAGAGCGATGCATTCCAATGGACAGTCGGGTGCATTATTTGGCCATTAGAGTGATTTTGCTATCACAAAATTCACTGTGAAAAGTCGAGAAAGTTCTAAGGCAAAATTCACTGTGAGAAATGATTTTGCAAAGTCAAAATT
>NW_008580147.1:2193182-2283506 GCF_000520115.1 Aphanomyces invadans
TCCTTCCAAGTGCTTCACTGTTGCCAGGCGTTGTTCCAGCAGTCGCTGGGATCGCTTGGCTCTCAATTTGCTCGTGGTCGGCGTTGCCTGCGCCCCGTCGGTTGTGTCGCCGTCGACGTCGCCAAAGAGCGATTGTGCAAACTGTTCGCCCTCGCCGTCCGTCGGCATTGTCGTGGCATTTCCATCAAATCTGTCGTACTTTTCATCGTGCCGCCCATCGTCGGCCACGACTGCTTGCTGCATTTGCTCGGCAAGAATGTGCTGCAGATCGACCATCTCGATAGCAGTCGCCCGCGCCGCGACGGATTGCATCAGCGTATTCCTGCGCTGGTCGTCATGGATCAGTGACGTCGGGGTCGCGTTGGTTCCGCTGCTGATTTGTGACATCTCTTGGGCAATGGCGGCCGTCGTCTGCGGCTTGGTTCTGTTCATGTTGATGCGCGCGTCGGCTTCCAAGCGCTCGCGCGACGTGACTTCTGACTCCACACGTTGTACGAGGCGGTCGTATTGAGACACCGCATCGCTCACCATGCGAAGGCCGTCCTCCACCCGCCACATGTCGCCATCCATGCGGCGATACGCTTTTCGGATCTACGTGGCGATGGACAAGAGCTTGAAAGAGAGCGAATCGGGAGGTACCAAGATGACATTGGAGCGCACGTCGTTGGACATGGTTTCGATTCGAGAGTTTTGGAAGATGATGGGTTCGTTGACCTCCGGGGCCACAACCGCGTCGTTCCAACTCTGCTGGCTCAAGTTGTTCAAGCCACTGAGGATGCGCGCGCACTCTTCGATGATCACAGTCTTGCCGTTGCACACGCGAATGTCGTCGGGGCCCTACCAGTGCCACGCCATACGCCCCATTGAGAACTCATGTGCTGCCTGTCGAACGCACCATCGACTTGCTCAACTGAATTTTGATCTGCGCCTTCTCGTACGCGTTGCACGCATGGAGAACCTCTTGGACGAGCGTGACAGCGCCGATCCCGAGCTTGTCGCGAGGCTCACCGAGGCCCCATTCCAGTGCCTTGTCCAAGGCAACACACAGCTACGCGTGGGAAATGGGAATGAACATAGTCATTCCATGCAGCGTCATCAACCTCATCATAGTGCTCTTTTGTCCACTTGGAGCTATCTCGCTCCTTTAGGAAGGCTCGCTCAAGCTCCGACTTGGTCGCTTGGAGCTGCGCTACTTCCATCAGGTTGAAAGGTCGCATGGGAATGAAAAAACCTCTGTAACGTTATATGTTGCTGCGACGGCTAAAAACCTCTGTAATGTTATCTGTTGCTGCGACGGCTGTATTGGTATTTCAATACGGTTGACTTTCGGATTTGCAATCTTGCCGAGAAACGGATGTCTAGCGCGGTCGTGATTGTTGGCGCAGGCGTCGTTGGCCTCACCACGGCGCTCCAACTCATACAGGACGGCATCTTGCCATCTCAGATCACCATCGTTGCGAAGGACGGCCCTGACAAGACAACGTCATTCGTTGCTGGCGCCCTCTGGGAATGGTAAGGTGCACCCACTTTCACATCCCCTCTCACGGCAACAACGCAAAACACAGTCCTCCCTATCGTATGGAAGCGAGTCCAAGCGTGCTGAAGTGGTGCGAAGCTACGTTTCGCAAATACGTGCAGCTCATGCGGTATGACATGCGAACCAAGTCTCCTGGGAATGCAATTGTATCGTGCGTAGAGACTATCCTGAGAGCGGCATGCACATTGTTCCAAACATCACCGTGAGTCAGCATCCAATCAAGACGAACATAGCTGCCAAAGCGATGGCTCCTTCCTATCGAGAAAGCTCCGATCTTACGTCTCCCGCAATGTTGCAGTGGCTTCAAGCCCACGGAGCGTCCGAGCTCCGTTCATTTCACCATTTGCAGCACTATGACGCTATCGTTGCTGACATGGGGGTCTACCTCAACTGGCTAAAGGATCAATTGGCAGCGCGCCGCGTCCATATTAACATTCAAAACGTCGTCGATCTCCGCAAGTTGGCGACGCCAGGGACAGTCGTCGTCAACTGCACGGGGCTCTTCAAAGACGATCCTACCATGTTTCCATGCAAGGGACAAGTCGTGATGGTTCACGCTCCTTGGATCCGTTCTGCAATTTGCGACGAAGATTCAGGCGCGTACATGATTCCACGACCAAACGGGAACCTCATCTGCGGCGGCACTGCCGAGAACAATGTGTGGAACACGGATGTTCTGGAGGAAGTCACGAAACGCATTCTACGGACATGTGCCCTCGTCGTGCCAAGTGTTGCCCGAGCCAAGATGGTTGCTGCGCGTGCAGGGCTGCGGCCTGAGCGGAAGGGTGGAGTTCGCATCGAAGTTGAGACTACTCCGTCTGGAGGTCATCTCGTTCATCATTACGGTAGTCTGCTTGAGCAAATTCATGGTCCGTGTTGTACGAGTGACCGTGGTTGATGCGTGTAGGACATGGTGGGTCTGGGTTTTGCCTGGCGTGGGGAACGGCCGTCGAGGCATCAGCTCTCGTCCGTCAATGTCTCGCGCATCGAAGCAAGTTGTGATAATCTTCGGTAGACGTAACCCCTAACATGCTGAAGGAGCGGGTGCGCGTCGCAGGAAGGCTACACTTCCTCTGAGGTTGCATCGGTTGAATCTTCGAGAGATTTGGAAGCTTGCAATGTGATTCGCCCACGAAATAAGAATTTTAATTGGTCAAAATATTTTGATTTTAGCGAATCATGCGTGATCAAGATAGTTTTGTAACCAATCAAAAGCGTGCATTTTTTACCCCAATGTTAAGAACACGTGGCATCGAAGCATTTTAGGCGAGTTGCCAAGTTCATTTCGGTTTCCACAGCGCATCGAGAGAACAGCAAGATGAAGCTTCCCGCTGTGTCGTTTCTGATGGCGATTGCCGCTGTCTTCGTGCACATGCCGGCCGTGGTGGAGAGTAACCTGGCGGGTGTCGACTTCGGCGGCGAGTTCTTCAAGATCGCGCTCGTAAAGCCAGGCAAACAGTTTGAGATTGTTACCAATGTGCACAGCAAGCGAAAGACCGAGACGATCGTGTCATTCAATGGCGAAGAACGCCTTTTTGGAGCTGACGCCATGAACATTGAAGTCCGTCGACCCCAAATGGCCTACTCTCAGATCCGCCGCCTGCTTGGGACGACCGTGACGCATCCTGTCGTCGAATCCATGGTAAAGTCCGAGTACTTTCCATACACATTGACGCACAACGACACTCGCGGGTCCGTCGCCCTCAAGCACGACGACCAGTTCACATTCCACGCCGAAGAACTTGTTGCAATGGTTTTCACCCATGCAAAGACCATCACAAACGAGTTTGCAGAGAGCCCAGTGAGGGACTGGGTAGTGACAGTGCCAAGCTACTTTGTCGAAGCCCAGCGCCAAGCTGTGATCGACGCTGCGGAAATCGCTGGCATTCGTGTGTTGTCGTTGATTGACGAAAACACGGCCGCCGCTCTCCAACATGCGTTGGCGATCGAAACCCCTCAAGCTGGAAAGCCGACGCGCGTGCTCTTGTACAACATGGGATCCACGTCGCTTCAAGTGTCGCTGGTCGAGTACTCGAGCCGCATTGTGCCTGACGGGTTCAAGAAGAACAAAACGGTTATTGACTTCGAAGTCCTCGGTAAAGCTTGGGACGACACCCTTGGCGGGTCGCAATTTGACCTCCGCCTCGCAGACAAGTTTGCCGACGAGTTTAACACAAAGCTCAAGAAGGGTGACGACGTGCGTCAAGTTCCACGCGCGATGGCCAAGCTTCGTGCTGCGGCCCGCAAGACCAAGATTGTGCTGAGCGCAAACGAAGAGATCCCTGTTGTCGTGCCGAGTTTGCATGCCGATTTGGACTTCAAGAGCAATGCCAAACGCGGCGAGTTTGAAGCGTTGTGTGCCGACTTGTTTGGTCGTGCGTTAGGCCCCGTTGAGGCTGTGCTGAAAAAGACTGGGCTGGCCAAGACCGACCTTGACGCGATTGAAATCATTGGCGGTGGCGTACGCATTCCCAAAATCCAGTCGGTGCTCAAAACATACTTTGAGCGGGACTTAGGTCTCCATTTGAACGGCGATGAAGCGATGGCTCTCGGCGCGGCCCTCCACGGCGCCAACTTGAGCACGGCATTCCGCGTGCGCCACATCGGCATGACTGACGTTGCATCGTTCCCCATCGGTGTCCGTCTTGTCGATTTGCACCACGAGCACGCTCCATCGACGAATGAAGACGCCGAGGAAAAGCACTGGGTCAAGCGCGCGTCCTTGTTTGGCGAATCTCAACGTCTCAACGTCAAGAAGTCTGTCGCGTTTGCGCACTCGACCGACGTGAGCTGCACATTTCGATATGACCAGCCGTCGGGTCTCCCGGCTGGCACGTCGGCATTGATCTCTCGCTACAACATCACAGGGATCGAAGCTTTTGCGACCAAGCACGCTGACAAGCAGTTGGGCGAACCCAAGGTGACCCTCACGTTCTCGTTGGACGCCAGCGGGTTGGCCAGCATCGTCAAGGCGGAAGCTACGTTGGAAGAAGAAGTCGAGGTCGTGGAGAAGAAGAAGATTAAGAAGGACAAGAAGGAAGCGAAGAAGGACGACAAGAAGGATGCTGAGGCGGACCCCGCCGACGACAAAAAGGACGACAAGGAAGCGGCTAAGGACGCTGACGAGGACGAATATGAAGAAGTCAAGACCATGCAAAAGAAGGTCCACCGAGCGACGTTGACTGTCGTGCGCGCCGACGACATTCACCGCGCCGACGCTGGCATGTCGATCTTGCCCATGAGCGTTCGCACCAAGCAGGAATCGATTGCCCTTTTGAGCGAACTCGACAAGGCCGACAACATCCGCAAAACGAATGCGGAAGCCAAGAACCGCCTCGAATCGTTTGTGTACGAAGCCCGCGAGTACTTGAGTCAGCATGAAGACGTGTTGACGGCGGTGAGCACCCCTGAGCAACGTGAGAAGCTGACGTCGGAAGTCGACTCAACGGAGGAATGGTTGTACGACGATGGCGACAACTTGGACGCGAAGGCGTACAACGAACGCTTCACTCCCCTGCGCGCTCAGTTGGATGCGTTGGAGTTCCGTGTGAGTGAAGTGACGGCGCTGCCCGAAGCGATCAACAAAGCCGAACAATATGTGATCTCGACAAAGGATTTGATGGAGCAATGGGTGACGGAGAAGCCGCAAGTGACGGACGCGGAGCGCGCCGACATTGTCGCCAAAGTTGATGAATTGGCGACGTGGGTTCAGGAGGAAAAGGCCAAGCAGGATGCAGTCGCGAAACACGAAATGCCCGTGCTGACGTCGGGTCAAGTCCTCAAGAAGATCTCCTCGGTCAAGAAATTGGTGACTGCGCTGAGCAAGAAGCCCAAGCCAGTCGAAAAGAAGGACGATGAGAAGAAAAAGGCCAAGGACAATTCGTCCACGGCAACGGAAGGCGAAGCCACCAACCTTGATGACGTGGCTGCGGAAGGAAAGAAAGATGCCGACACCGACGTCAAGAAGGACGACGGCGCGGCCACAGATGACGTCCAGACTGCTTCGGATGACAAGAAGAAAGATGAGCTGTAGCGAACAACAACGTAAAATATACTCTTCCTCCTCGTTCCAGAAACATTGAGTACTTTCGTGAAGAGGGAGAGCGATGCATTCCAATAATGGGCAGTCGAGTGCATTATTTGGCCATTTTCGCCACTTCAACGACACCAAAAATGCAAAAAGAAATGAGATTGTTGAGCAAATACTCGAGAGCCAGTGCAAAACCTCAACTATCCCACTGTCCAATCGAAAGCGGTAGATTTTTAGTGCAGCGACACTCAAATTCCAACGAAATGACATGTTTCCAATTTTGACCATCAAGAAATCTGGTCGAAAATTGCCGAATACCCGGCCAAAACATGGCCAATAGAAATTCTGTATTGTTTCGATTTACCGCATTTCAGCCAATGAAATTTATTAAATGTTCAGACCGTGATTTTGACCGTCATGCACCCGCGTCGATTACCGCTTGGCGCTGTTGAAACGAAGGATGGAAGCGTTGTGATTCCTCCGACGACCCGCGCAGATGGAAGCGTTCGAAAGGAGATTCGAGTGCGACAGGGATATGTGCCCCAGGATGAGCAGCCTGTGTATCGTCCCAGGGCATTGCGACTCGGCGCGGCAGAAGCAACATCGCCATCACAACAACCTTCCCCGGCACGTGCCTGGACTGCCCCAAGCGAACCGGACGATTTGTCAACTCGAATTGACTCGCTTTCTCTTGATGACAGACGTTCGAATATGCGCGAGCAAACTCGACGCATTCCATTGGGAGCCATGGAGACCGAGTCGGGGGAAGTGGTCATCCCACCGTCCAAGCGTTCCGACGGGTCTGTACGTAAGCAAATCCGTATCCGATCAGGCTTTGTGCCACAAGACGAGCAGCCTGTATACCGTCCTCGCGTCGTCCGATCCGTCTCCGCTCAACCGGAGCCAAGCGGATCACAATCGCGATCAATGCCAGATGAATCCGTGTCCTTGGATGCAATCCATCTCGATGACACGCCTTCATTTTCTGAGCCTTACGTAGGCACCACGACAAGTGTTGCCACAGATGACGTCACTTCGCGTCATCCTGCTTGCTCCAACGAACTAAAACCCCGACGAACACGAGATGTCGAGCCCAGGCAAGCCTCTACAACCTCGGATAGTTCATCACGCAGACAGCGTTCTTCTCACCGCCCACGTCAACATCGTACCCGCCGTGATGCTGGTCAGGATGAGTCCCACACAACACCGGTGGCTGCTTCCAAGAAGCCCTCCCCCAACACGCTTCGCGTCGTCGAGCTCTAGTGTGTTTGAGCCCGTTTGGTGAACACATCCAACTCGAAGAAACGTTGTATCATGTGTTGACTATGGTAATGTAAATACGCCCTCGTGTGTGCTGCTACGGCGACGACTGAGCTGTCCTTGCTTAAGCAGACGCTTCCACGTAAGCGGCGGCCAGCGCTTGGACGTGCGCGACGGATGCGTCCGTGCCGTGGTCGATCTCGTAGGTTAAGTACTTCTTGAACAGCGCCTTCATCTTCTTGGCCGACAGCGACAGACTCAACGCCCGTTCAAACAAGAGGCGTGTGCTGTCCTGGGACCCATACTTGATCTCACGATCCAAGTAGACATTCCACAGGTCCATCTTCTTCGGGTACGTTGCAACGAGCTGCTCAAAGACGGTGCGGCCGTGTTCGTGCTGGCCATACTCGTACTGCATGAAGGCGAATTTGGTCAGGACCTTGACGTGCTTGTGCTTGGGTAGCGACTGCATGCTGCGCGAAAGGAGCTGCCGGGCCGCGGCTGCGTCGTCCGCCGCCATGTGGTACTTGAGACCTCGGAGCCAGACCTTGGCGCTTGTGTTGAATTTCTTTTGCATGGTCTTGAGGGTGCTAAGGACGTCGTCGACTTGGTTGTGCCGCGAGTAGATCTCGACGAGTTGGAGATAGACCTTCTTCGGGTCGTTCGCGCGGCATGCCGAGTTGAAAACGCGCTGGAACGACGCTTCGTCGCCATGGTCGTGCTCAAAGTTGAGAAAGGCGACCCACACGTTGAATTTTTCTTGCACGTCGCGAAATGAAATCTTGGACGTGGCGCGGGTCGCGACGTCGCGGGCTGCCGCGATGTCCGTCTGGGACACATGGAATGCCATGTACTGGATCCACAGGAACGAGTTCTGCGGGGACACAGCCAAGAGGCGCTCAAAATCGTCGGCACTTTCAGGGACACTGTCACCCGCCGCCAACGCACGTTCTCGGTATGCGACGTACATGTCTTCGTGTTCCTTCATGCGCTTCTTCATGCGCTTCAACTTGGACTGCGACGCTTCATCGTCGTCAACGTCCTTCTCCTCGTCGTCACAGGTGGTCGAAGGCTGATCAATCGAGAATCCATCCCACGTAAAGTCGGCATGAGGCGCTTCCACGGGCTCTGGATCGTCGTCATCGCTTTCATCGTCGTCCTGGCCCATGGCGTCGTCGTGTTCGTCATGCGACTCCTCGTCTTCGTCCTTGGCACCTTGGTCGTCACCACCCATGTCAACGTCTTCGTCGTCATCGGATGCAACTTCTGCCTCGTCATCTTCTTCGTCATCGCTGCTCTCTTCGTTTTCGAAGTACGACGGCTTCAACCCGAGTGAAACGCGCCCGCCTTCGACCTTGAGCACCTTGGCCTTGACGTAATCGCCGACTGAAAACACCCCGTCGAGCGACTTGACCTTGGCATCGGCAACCTCACTGATGTGGCAAAGGCCGCTCACGCTGCTGTTGTCAAGCAGTACAAATACGCCGTACGCCTGGATGCTGCGGATCGTGCCCTTGACAGTTTGGCCGACCTGGAGGGACTTGACGGTCATCTGCCCGCCGGTCACGATCGACGCCTTTAAGCTCAACTCGACTTTACCGTTCTCGACCTTGGTCACACGGCCGGCGACGAGAGTCCCAGGGGGGAACGCCGTCGATGGCTCCTTGACAAAGTCATCGCTCAAGTCGCGGAGCATCACACGCGCCGTGACGGATCGGTGCAGGCGGACAAACACGCCGCCCGTTGCGACGGTGGCAACGTAACCCGAGACCAGGTCACCAACTTGGGGCAATTTGCCCTTTTGCGCACAGTCCGCGGCGACGTATTCGGTCGGGTTGGCGAGCGCAGACGATTTGACCGTGAGTTCCAACGATGGTTCGTTGCTCAGCACGACTGCTTGCACAAACGTGCCGTGGACGAATCCCGCCAGTGGCAGGTTGGACGGCGTGTCATGGACTTCCGTCACACAAATGCGACCAAAGGTATGCGCGCCGACTTGGACCATGACTGACGGAGCGGCCAACGCACGCACCTTGAGGTTCACACGGCCCAAGACGACAGATCCGACGGCAAATCCCGAGCGGGTTTCCTTGTGAGTGGTCAAGTCCAACGTCTTGGCCTCGCGGTCGCACGACAGCACACGAACAGAGAGCGGAGTGCCGACGGGGAACGACTGCGCAAACGACGCAAGTGCCGCCGGGTCCTCGGACAGCTCTAGCACATGCACAAAACCGACGACGCGGGCACTGAGACGCACCATGACCCCGTCCTTCGTCGTTTCAACGACCACCCCGGGTAAGAACTTGCCCGATTGGAGCAATTCATACCCTGCATCCGCCCAGTCGGCACGGGGAGTCAAGTGGTTTCGTGTTTGGTCCGCGGCTCGCAGCGACACGTTGATCGAGCGGAAGTTGGCCACGTTGTCTGGCCCAACTGGTTTGCGCTGGTTTGCGCCTTTCTCGACGAGGGCGACAATGCGGCCGGTCACGATCGAGTTGACCGAGTACGCGTCAAACGGATGCGTTCCCTTGGTTGTCCCGTCCACATCGACAATCGACACGAACGCGTTCACCTTGCCGGCGCTCGTCGTGCACTTGATCTTGAGCTCCATCGCATCTTCCTTGATCCCGATGATGCGACCCGTCACGGACGCGCCAATGACAAAGTCCGTCCCGTGGTACTTGGGCAAGTGTTCATGGCTAGCATCACTCTTCTTTAGCTGTTGCTTTTTCGAAAAAGACGACGCGAGCACGACGAGCGGGACGTCGTCGAACGGGGCGCTGGACCCGGCCTTCACGTGTCCTTTTACGATCACCTTGTGCACTTGACCGACTTCAAGGGCCCATTCGTCGCACGTCGCCGACGGTTGATGGAACGACGTAACTTGGAGCAGCGCCACGGCGTGCGAGTCGGCAACGGTCACGACGGCGTACTCGTCACGGACGAGAACGATCGTGGCGTCGACTGGCGTGTCCTTGGTCAAGCGGGAGGCGGCTTTGCGACCCTTCTTGTCGCCAGCCTTGACAAATTCCGCGGGGTCCGCGTGGCCGTAATACACTTGCTTTTCAAAGTCGTAGTCGATCAACCGGAGCTTGACCCTGTCGTTGTCTGTCCAGTCCAAGTGGGTCGTGTTGGGAACAACAACGGTCGTGTCGTCATCCGACAACGAACACACGTAGCCGTACGCCTTGGCCGAGATGAACACGGCCTTTTCTGTGTGGCCGACCGTATGCGCGATGGCGGGGGCATGGCTCGCGGCGTGCTCGGCCAGTAGCGCGGCCAGCCCATCGACGGACGGCGACGGCACGCGAAAGTCGAGCATGAATTGGTTCTTCTCCGCGTCCACCTTGTGCACAACGCACTGCACCGTGTCACCAATTTCAAACAACCCGTCCGGGGAGCTCACAAAGCGGTCGGTCAAGAACGCAATCGGCGCCAACGCTTGCAAGTTGTTGAGAAAGCTCACAAATACACCGAACGGCCGAATGTCGCGAACAAAACCAGTCACGACCTGGCCTTCCGCGACGTCCTTGAAGGTCGACGGCATCTTGGCCTTTTGCGCGACAAGGGTCGGCTTCTTGGTCAAGTGGAGAAGTCCGTCTTGGGATTGAAACAGCACGAGCGCATCGAACGCATCTCCGACGGCCACCGACGGCGAAAACGCGCGGGGAAAGTCCGTCAAGTGCACGACGGGGACGATCCCTTCGATGCCGTCAGTGGTTTGCACTCGGACAATCGAATCCTCGACCTCGACAACCGACACTGACACGACCGTCCCGGCGGCAACGGCAGGCGACAACGAAGGAAGCGATCCCTTTGCCGCCGTCTTGGACATGCTGCCGGTCGTGTCAAACGTCAGAGTCATGCGCTTCTTGGTCGAGTCGCAACGGGCCACGGCGACCTTGACCACCTGACCAGGGGTGTATGCGGCGCCAATGTCCTCAACCCCCGCGTTGTGCAACGTCGCAGCCGGCACGAGCCCAAACACGCCGTTGTAGAACCCAACGATAAGTCCAAAGTCGGCAATTTTAGTGACAAATCCGTGGGCGACTGTGCCAGGGGTGGCTTGATCGTAAGAAGTCAGCGGAGGCAGGTCGGACGAGACGAGGCCCTTCTTGAGCGTCAAATACGTCTTCTTCGACGCAATGTCCACTTGCAGCACGCGGACTTCGATCGCGTGGCCGGGTTTGTACTTGGACATGGTCTTCTTCAGCGCGACGGACGGTGCGTGCGATGCGCTCACGACCCCCCGCACGCCTTCGCAGATATCGACGAGGATGCCCCACGACTCGACAGACACTACTTTGCCCTTGATGAGAGACCCTGGCACGAGATCCGCCTGGCGGAGCACCGCCTTGGACAAGGCAGACGGCGCCAACGTCAAGTTGACCAACCCGTCGAACGCAGAGTACCCGACGACGCGACCAGCAACGATTTGGTCGAGCTTAAAGTTTTTTTCGAGCTTGTCGATGCGTGAGTCCGAGACACGGGAAATGTGCGCGTACGCCGGCCGAAAGTCCTTCCAAGGGAGGCGTTCGCCGCCGACGCTGGACGGACCCGCCAAACTGAGGAGGAGACCAATGCCAGCATCGATGCGATGGACCACGGCATCTTGCACGACATCTCCAATCGCCTAAAACCTCGAATGTGAGTCGTGGCGGATCGCATGGATTAGAAGACGCGTACGTGCTTGAATTCCGGCGCTTGCAGGTACACAATGTGCGGCGCCATGGACAGCATGACGGCCTTGGTGGCGGCATCGATGGCGACGATACGCGCGCGACCCTTGAGCCCTTTGCTGTACGCGGCTGCCCACTCCTTCTGGCACGGGTTACTCATGTGGTTGAATTCAACGGTGCCGGAAAAGAAAGTGAGAAAGTTGACTTGAAGCCCGTTTGCCAGAACGTCCTCGACCTTGACGTTCAGAAGCATCCCAAGCGACAGCGTTGACATCGTGTACGAATCACCGCGCGTGACGGCCTTGACAGCCACGGAGCGCTCCGTGGTCAGTGTCGCCGTATTCGTGTGGGTGTTTACACTGGCGACGACGCAGAAGAAGAGCTGCCCGGGGTGCGCGTCAGTGTGGCCTTCTGGCAGATGCAGGTCCTTGGACGGAATGAACCCTGTGAATCCTCGGACGCCGACGTTCACGACCACGCCGTGGTCTTCGACACTGACGACGCTGGCATAGACCGATGCGCCTTTCACCATGTGTTTGATAGTTAGGTTTGCGTTGACGAGGGACGTGCGAAGCGAGAGTTCGATGCGCTTGCCGCGGTCCTCCTTGGACGATTTGAGGACAACACACGCGACGTACTGTCCAATGTGGAAGAGGTCCGTGAGCTTCACGGACGACGCGTTGTCGTTGTGGAGTTCGTCCGCCGTTTCTTTGCGCACGACGACACCGTTGAGCTTGTTCGGGAGACTCACGACGATGTCGTGGTCGTTGATCTGGCGGACAATGCCCATCACAAGCATCTGCGGGCGCAACGTTTTGAATGTAATGGTATGCGCCAGTGCGGGCTTGGCATCCGGGGTTGCGGCCTTGTCCGACTTGACGTCTTTCGATTTGTGGTGCTTGGGCCGCTTGTGCGACGTCCCGTTGGCAGTGGTCGGAGTGTCGCCGACGATGGACTTGTCCTTTTTGCCAAAGAGGACCTCCGAGTCGGACGTCTTTTTCCGCTTCTTGGATGCATCCTCCTCGGCGGTATTCGGCTTCTTACCGCGCGGAAAGCTCACGTCCATTTGGTCAAGTTTGTGTTTGAAGCATGGCGTTTCCGCCAGACTTTTTGGTTGGTGCAAAGCTGTTAATACGAAATGACCAATCAAATCGCTCGATGATATTTTCTTGAACGGACATTTTTTCCCACGGGACTGCGAGATGCGGCCGCCGTGGCGCTCCACACCGTCCCACGCGGCGCATATGACGGTGCTTGTGGCCATAGCGTAAAACAGAGCATTGTGTAGCTGTGTAGGTCCCTTTCTGTGACCGGCATTCTGTGGTTGTCATCACCGTGACGACACACGTGAGAGCCATGCCGCCACAGACTTCCGCGTAAAATCGTGCCGTTCGGCATCGCCCGCATGCCCTCTCCGATTACCAAGTGTAATGCTACCTGCATTGCATCCTGGGTATTCTTTTGCGGATTCAACTTGAACTCGTCGACTTGGGCAGCCATGCGCTACGGGTACATCCACGATGCATATCGCGAAACACGTCATGAACACGTGAATGCGATTTGTCCTTTCAGAGCCATACCGTCTTCGTCGATTTTGTTGCAGCTGCCATTGGTGCCTGTCATTCTACCTGAACAGCTTTCCCAATAAAGCGTCGGCAGTCATTTGAACTGGTTGGTAGCGATGAAGCTAACATCACGACCTCGCGTCGCGTCCACGGCATCAGGATCGATTCGGCGGTGGTTTGCCACACGATCGTGCGTGATCGGTCCCAGTCCAAGTGGATTTATGAAGCTCCGGCGACTGATCGCGAGGGTACTCGAGTGCGCTCAGCCTCCATCCCCTCCTCGTCCACGGTGCCGGTTTCCTCCGCGCCGCGGTGCCGCAGACAAGTAGACACAACTACATTCGTTGTTCATTTTCACGCATTTCCCACCGGTCCGTTCGACATACATACATCCTGGAGAGGGAGGTGGTCTCTACAACATGACCACGTCCGAATCGAGGTTGCGCCGCGTGTCGGCCTGTCCAAACCGCGTGATCTGACTTGACTCGGATTCTTTCTCGTCCATGTAATTGCTGCGCGACTTCTTGACGACGTACACGACGGCCATCACGGCCATCACAAATGTCATCCCGCTCCCAAGAACAACGTACGGTGTGCTGTCCGAGTCGCCCTGGCTCGACGCTTGAACACTTACGACGTTCTCGGTCCCACCGATCACGCTGGTCGGGACGGTGGTCGGCGCATCGGTGAATGCCGGAGACAGAGTCGTTGCGTCAGCGCTGTCCGTCAAAGGAGCCGTGGTGGGGGGGACAGGGACCGTGGTCGTGTCAGTCGTGGAGTTGGTCGAGTTGTTGGTCGTGGTGGCAGCTTCTGTATCGTAATGCGGCGATGTTGTGGTGGAAGTGGGGACGACGGTAGTAGCCGAAGTGGGGGCGACCGTTGTGGTGGTGGAAGCCTCCGTCGTCTCGGGAGGAGGGGTCGGGGCGGGGCTGGTCGATGGTTTGGCTGAGCTAGTCGATGGAGCTGGGGGAGGGTTGGTCGGAGAAGGCGACGGGGGCGGCGGGTTCGGGTCGGAAGGATCAAAAGTCGGCAGTCCACGAGTAAACTGCTGACTTATCTGGGTACACGCGCCGGCCTGGAGGGCAACTTTGGTCTTGATGGTTTCGCCAGCCCACGACGTCATTTCCACTTCGGTCTCTTCGAGTTCGACGCCGAGTTTGGTCGTCATGAAGTAGAAGCACGGGAGAAACGGTGGCGCGGCGCCGCCGTTCACCTTCATTTCCTTCACCCCCGACACCGTGTTCATTGGCTGGACGTACAGCCAAAACTTGGAGCTTCCTTCCTTCGCACACACTTGGACCCCTCCGGAGACTGGGCAGTCCACAAACTGCCATTCGATCTTGTATTTGTCTGTGAAGTGCCCTGTGAGCTCGTTAAAGAGCGGCAACGTCATGTCGAGGTCGCCATGGCTGCACTCTGGACACCGATCCGTCACTTGAGCGGTCATAACTTTGTTGGATGTGCATCGCGAGTCTGTGCACTGGACTTGAACGCATCGACCACAGTTCAACCCTTCGTTGTACTGCTTGTCGTTCATGGCGACGTGGTATTTGGTCGCCGTCGGAAGGTGGTTCATGGGGGCGCAGTTACCTGTGCTAGCCTCGACACCGTCCGGGCCGCCGTACGTGGACGATAGCCCCGAGTATGTGGTGGCTGCATGCACCGCCAGTGTTGTGGCTGTGGCAGCGAGGACGACTTGTCGGAACAGCATGCGTTCCAGTGTAATTCAGGAATTGCGTTCGGCGGCTGCCGCTCGTGCCGACGAGAGAGAGAGAGCTGGTTCTCCGCATGTTACAAACTCGACTCGGCATGACGGCGACCACATGGAATTGGTGCATGTCGCGCAAATTCATTTCGACGTGGGCAACTTTGCTGGTACGACACTTGATGTTTGTATACCGATGGCGCTGATTTTATTCCAACGTGGTAGAGGCTTGGCCATGGCAAAAAATGTTTCCTTATTCGCCATGCCACTAGCGTATAAATGCACCAAACAAAGCGAATGCAGCCACGGCCGGCACCATACGTAGACAGTTCCTTCTAGACAACTTGCGTCGATGTTTTGAATGCAAGCAGCATGAAGGCACCTTCGGACGCACAGGATCCAAGTCCGTCAACGACCTCGGCGTTGGTTGTGGCAGGAACATTCTGGCGACATAATCGGGACGTCGCGGATTGTTCTCGTGCGGTTTGTATAGAGTCCCAGACCAACATTCCTTGGTCGACCCGTAAAACTGACTTGAAATTTGTATGGGACGCGCGGGCGCCGCCGACCGCGATGCCTGGAAACCGAGAGGGCGGCCGCTTGGCGCCAGTGCGCTGCCGGCCTCCCAAGCCCCCTCCTCCTCTTGACCCGAGCCTTGGATGGACAGAATGGCTGCAAAATCCTGCCGACAAGTTCACGGGGATGCGTGCTGTATACACTTGCAGTACAGTTCAAACTTTGCATGGATTTCGCACCCAAACGAGCGTCAATGACGCCACCTTTCACGAGTATCCACTGCTGCCGCTTGAGGCTGGACCGACGACCGAGCAGCGTCCTCGACAACGACCAGCACAGCCTCTTTTGGGCCGCCAAAGGAGGCGCACGTCACGTGGGATGGACTGGACGAACCTTTTCTGCGACAAGGCGCCTGACCTCGCCAACAATGCTGACGCATTCTTAATCGGCGGCAAGAGAGTGACCTGCCGGTGGGGTTGTCGTGCGTGGACGGGGCAGCTGGTAGAAATCTAGAGTTGATTTCGTCGAACAGACATTGCGCCTCGCACGTACCAAAAAAGGCGCAGGCAGCCGGTCACCCTCCAGTCACCACACCTGTGGCGATGGCTTGCCGACAAAGCGGCGCGAGCTCGTGCCAGGTCGCATATCTAAAAATGCTCTCCGCCACCACCACGTTTGCCTCGTTGGTGCTGGCGCTGACGGCCACTACACAGGCCCAGTTCAACGGGGTTGCCACGACGTACGGCCCCCCTGGTGGCGAGTCCCCTCAAGGCGGGCACTGCGCCCTCATGACATGGATGAACTTTGCGCCACAGTTTCACGCTGCCCTGAATGACAAACAGTGGTCGTCGGGCGTGCACTGCGGCCGCTGTGTCCTCGTCACCTGCACGGACCCGCGGTGTACATCCACCGAGTCTGTCCTTGGTCAGATCACCGATCGCTGCCCAGAGTGCTCGCACGGTGACCTCGATATGTCGTTGCCCATGTTCAACAAGATCACGGGCTACACCACGGATCGATTGACGATCCATTGGGACTTTGTCGATTGCCCAGTGACCGGTGGCGTCCAAGTGTGCGCCAAGGCTGGCAGTAGCAAGCATTGGCTGTATGTCCAAGCCAGCAACGCCGTGAACGGCGTTGCCAGCATGAACATTAACGGCGCCCCTGCTCCCATCTTTGACTCGGCATACTACTTTATGTCGCAAGTGCTCGGCACGGTCGAGTTGGCAGACACGTTTGTGTCCATGACATCTCATGGAGGGGACAAAATCGAAGTCAAGGTTGCGTTGGAAGCGGATAAGTGCACCCAGATCACTCAACAGTTTGCTAGAGGCTCGCGCCCTGTACCTCCTCCACCGGCGCCACCTGCACCCACGCCACCTCCCGCACCTGCACCATCCCCCGCACCCACGCCACCTCCTGCACCTACACCATCCCCCGCACCTACGCCAACTCCCGAACCTACACAACCTCCTGCACCTGCGCCAACACCCGCACCTGCTCCAATCCCTGCACCGACGCCACCACCCGCACCGACGCCACCACCTGTCACGCCGTCACCCGCCACGCCACCGCCACCTACTCCACCTCCAGCCACACCAAATCCCTCCACCGAGCCTCCGTCCACAACTCCGCCGACTCCAACCACGTCTACAGCCACAGAGCCACCGTCGACGACCCAAGCTACCCCACTCACCACTGCTCCGCCCCAAACGACATCTGCACCCACCACACCGCCATCCACGTCAACGGCCACCGAACAGTTGGAGGTGCTGGTAGAGACCACCACTGTAGCCCCATTGGTTGTGCCTGGTGCCAACACCTCGACAAGTCCGACGACGAATCCTCCGTCGCTAGAAGAGCTGCATGCTGCGGAAGCACCGATTTCGAGCCCGAACAACACGACTTGGAAGCCATCGCCGGACAGTGCCCCAGCAGCGTCCACCACCACGACGCTTCCACCTTTCAATGACCAGGAAACGGTGAACCAAGTGTCTGTACGAGCAAGCGCTGAATCGAGCGCTGCATCCAATGCACTGGCGATATCGTTTGGCTCTGCTTTTCTCCTGGGACTGGCGGTGCTCGGGTACGTGTCGTACCGTTCGCGACGCCGCGTCGAGGCAGAGAAACGCCGCGACAGAGACCACGACGAGTCATCTTTCAGCGTCATCCTGGGGAAAGCAACCCCCACACACGACATTGCGATCCTGTAACCATACAATAGAAACTCGCTCGTCGCAAAGTTACGAGTTAGGTTATAAATATGCTGGATGCAGCAGCTGCTCATGCCGTGGCAGTCATCTCAACGAGGCTCGGACGTGGTGGAGGTGGGCGTCGAATGCTCGATCGATATTTCCCGATGCCGGACGGGTCCACTCGAAACGCCAACGCGCCGGCAACGTACTGAGGGTTTACGCCGAGCGACGGCCGCAGTTCTCGTGCGGGGTTCTGGCGTAGATGTGCAGTTTCGAGCAGGTCTTGCGCCCAAATGTTCATTTCGTATTCGGAGCTAGGCGCGATGAAGTACCGTTGCCCGCCAACGTTGAGTGCAATGCGCCAAATGGACGCTCCAAAGCTACGGATCTTGGTACAGTCGTTCGGCATGACTTGGATGTCGCTGGGTGCACACTCGGACAAATCCAGCTCCAACTTGAGGTCGCCACCCTCAAACTTGTAGCACCGCAACTTGGTTGTTGTCAGCACGACATAGCGAGGTTTCCAAAAACACAATCCAAAGAGCCCCATCGACGTGACGTGGACGACTCCGGTGCGAACAACCGACAGGTCCATGCATGGCGACAACGAGCTGGACGGACTCGTCCGGGGGCTCATGAGGAACTTGAGCATTGGCGCTCCACGCAAATTCTGTTGTGGCACGCGGGTGTCACTCGAGTGCGTGGCACCCTTGTAGTACCGTACGATCCGACCGATTTGATTGGCCCGTCAGGGTGTGAACGGCATGCAAACCACATTTGATTGGCGACGACGAGAAAGGGGCTGCAGAGGTAGGGTTTAGACGTACGTTTTGGCACCAGGCAGTTTAACCCAGTCGGTCGAACTGCTGTCGTTGCGACAAGTGTGAGTTTAATCCCGCGTAGAATTGGAATTTCGAATAAACGAGGGGTGGTTAACGTTAAACGGACCCAGGGTCAGCGTCGTTTAAGTTGCATAGATGTAGAAAATTGTGTCAGGACGTCCTGGCGTTGGTCGCTAAGATAAAGAAGCGCCGTCGTCGTTGCCAATACAAATTTCAAGTGATCGATGACATGTTCAATCGATGTTCTTTTTGCGAAACCACCGGAAGATTCGACTGGTGTCCGTTTCAACCCTTGCCATGCGACACAGCGCTGTGGATGCAGACCTTATTCGTCGATGATTGCCTCGAACAAGACCTTGCCACCGAGGAAATGGGCCTCGCCGGGCGCTCGCACGCCGCTCGCTGTCTGACTGGGCTCTCTCTGCTAGGGGTCGATGCACCCATCAAGTCCACGGGCGACTAGAAAGACCTGGGTATACCGGTATATGATCCACAGCGTGAGTCCAGTGATCGTAGGACAAAGCTCCTCTGCGCTGTCCACGGCGCTCCACCGCGGCACAATCAGCATCAAACGTCCTCGGTTTTTCTCGTTCGCGTCCGTGAAACCGGTGTCAACGCTGGAGGTGTAGCATCTTGGAACGAACGATGGACACGATCTTTTTCAGTTGGGTTCGTGACGCAGCCTCCACCACGCTTCGCTGGTGAAACTCACATTCGAACCGGTTCGGTTTTGTCGGCCTGAGCAGAGGCACACCCTCGGCGAACTGACAAGTTTTCGGTACTCTGCACGCCAACCCATTCGGCCGCAATGGCTCGGGCATGTTGACTGGCGTAGGCATTTGAACAGTTCAGGCACAGTATCGCATTGGTTCTATCGACGGGCATACTATTCAACAGGACCAGGAGATGCTACCCAAGCGACAGAGGTTACAGTAACCGACCTCTCATCGCCTTGCAGGCCCACCTAGCCGGCAACGTCAACCTACCTAAGCTATTATTCACCACGTCAAACACACCGTTGAGACGTAGCCTCGCCATCGACACGCGAAGTAATATCCAAACACGTTGTGGGGATCGCTCCCGCTCTTGGTCCATGGTATCGTGGGCATTGCCGTGTCTGGCGAGGTTAGCCAAAGCAGCACGAGCGGTCGGACGGCAAGGGGAATCGCGGTTACGTTTTGGACAAACTGTCCTCTAAGGTGTCCAATTGCTGCCAATTACCGGGTGAATCGACGTCTCGATACCGGTAAGAAAGCGAAACACCGGGTATTTCGAGTGCTGTGAAATTGCTCCGCTTAAAACCAACCAAATCGATCCTTGGTTTTGTGACGTTGTGCCGCTCCATCTTCAATCAGCGCGCTCGGGGCAGGCAATGAAGCGCAAACAGCACTCAAAGTCCAACTACAAAACAAAGCAGGGCAAAGGAAAGCACGGCAAGCATGGTAACAAGAAGGCCAAGGTGAACGACGAAGCGTTCGACTGGGGCGACAGCAACAACAACATTGCATCCGACAACGAAGTGTCCGACGACGAAGGCAAGAAGAAAGCTGCCGACAGCGACGAAGACGACCCGTACGCGAACGAAACAAACGACGAAAAGCGTGTGCGCCTTGCCAAAGCATACTTGGGCAAACTCAAAGACAAATTCCAAGACGAAGACGACGACGCAGATCCGGCCGATCGGTTGGCGTCCCAACTGGAAAAGGATGTGCAGGAATCGTCTGGCAAACTCTTCAAGCAGGTCGCGCACAAGCTGGCAGAGTTTGAGTTTGATCACGAATCGTGCAAATGGCTCAAGGGCCACAAGCTGCCTGTGACAACCGTGTGCGTCACCGAAGACGGGAGCGTCATTTACTCGAGCTCCAAGGGCGGCTCAATTTTGAAGTGGTCGATCGGCGAAGGTGGCATCACAAAGACCAAATTGGTCGTGCCGTTCGACGACGAAGCGGACGACAGCCACGCAGCCTCTAACAAGAAGCCTCAGAAGAAAATCCCCGACCACAAAAAGACTATCCTGGCACTGGCAGTGAGTTCAGACAGCAAGTTTCTCGCAAGTGGTGGCGTCGACAAGATCCTGCGGGTCTGGGACGTCGCGTCCAACGAACTGCTCGAAAGCTTCAAAGGCCATCGCGACGCCATCTCGAGTTTGGCATTTCGAAAGAAAGCGCACATGTTGTTTTCGGGCTCGTACGATCGCACGGTGAAGCACTGGAACCTCACGGAAATGGGCTACGTCGAAACCTTGTTTGGTCATCAGAACGAAATCACCGCCATCGATTGCCTGCAGAAGGATCGCGTCGTCAGTGTCGGCCGCGATGCCAGCCTCCGTGTGTGGAAAATCCCCGAGGAAACCCAGCTCGTCTTTCACGGCTCTGGCTCGCTGGACAGCCTCGCAATGGTCTCGGACGAGTACTACGTCACGGGGGACGATGGAGGTTTGGCTCTGTCTCTCATCTAGGCCCACTGACTGGTCGTGTGTACAGGATCGTTGTCGCTCTGGTTCAACGGCAAGAAAAAGCCGACGTACGTCGTGCGCGCTGCACACGGCGGCAAGTGGATTACCAGTGTCGCGGTGCTGCCGCGGTCGGACCTCGTGGCCACGGGGTCCTCGGATGGGTTTGTTCGGCTATGGAAAGCCAACCTGAAAGAACGATCCCTCGAACCCGTGGCGTCAATTCCCATGGACGGATTTGTAAATGCACTGGCCTTTCCCAAAACCGGATCGTTTCTCGTCGCGGGCGTTGGCAAGGAGCACCGGTGCGGGCGGTGGGAAGTCAACAAGTCTGCCGCGAACGGCGTCGTCCTCGTGGCGCTTCCCCAGCTCTTCGACGAGTAGATGCCCTCCCCCCATTCCAAGTCGATCATTATCCAACTAAGCTAAACTCATGCCACATTCCATCCGACCATGCGTTGTTACATCAAGTCATCCAATGCTGTCTCGTCCAAACACACGACGGCACCATCGTCGTCGTCGTCTTCGTCGAGGGCAAATGCCGTCACGCCCGTCGACGGCTCTGCCTCCGGTTCCTCTTGGTGTGTCGAGGTTGGTGGCGATGTCGTCGATGGCGGAGGAAGGTCTTCAGCTCCGGCCTTGGAGAGGGGCATGGACAAAACAAAACCAGGGGTGCATTTGGCAGCAGTCGGAGACGTCTCGCGTGACGACGTCGACACAATGATGCTCGACCGCGACGTTTTCGGCGACAGTTTGGGTTTGCTGGAAGACGTGGCGGATTCGTTCGCGTCGAGTTGGAGCGACGACTGCGTCGCCGCCTTTTGTAAGGACTCGGCCATTGCCTTTCCATCCAGCGAATCCCGATGACGCATCGACGACGTGCTACCCATGGGTGCCCCCCGAATGATCGACTTGGACGAGTGCCGGCGAGTGCCAATGTTTGAGTTACCGCGCTCGATGGCATTGCTGTCTTTCGTCCGCCGCGACGACGACGCTGTCATGGCTTTCGCAGCTCCAAATGCTTCCTTGCTCTCATCGACTTCGGACGGATCGACGATCTTCCGAGGGGTTCTTGCACGTTGTAGCTCTGGATTCATGGATTCTACCAACGCACTGCCTTCGACTGCTGCGACGCTCGTCGACTCGTTTGCTTTCTGTGTGATGGTAGTCGAGTTCTTGGGTGTCAAAGAAGTCTTGTTGGCAATGGGGTCAGCCACTGCTGCAGTTGCCTGTGTGGGGACACCGCCAGCACGTTGAACGGCGGACGTTGGCTGAGGTAAGCTGTTCTCGTTGCTAACTTTGCTTGGCGTTGCGATCGCTTCCGACTCTGACGTGGAGGGTTTTGTGGACGTGGGGGCACTTGCTTCGCGCGTCGACGCCGTCTTTGTGAGCTTTTGAAGCGTCTTGTCATTTAGTGCCCACTGCAACGACTGCCGAGGGGTCTTGGGGATCGTTGCCTGTCGCACAAGTTCCCACTTCATCACTTTCATGCGCTCTTCTGCGACGGCAGCAGCGGCGATCTTCTCTTGTGCTTCCAACTGGGCCGTCGCGACCTGCATGGCAGTCGGATGTCGCTGAGTTCGTCTACAGGTCAGGCAAGCGTACCATGTCCTCCAGGACCGACATCTTATACTTCAGCATACGCCGCTCATCCTCAAGCTTGGAGATTTCTTCTGCTCGTTTTGCCTCCAGCGCATGCAGCCCCACGATCTCCTTCCTCAACGCACTCTGCCCACAACCCATCGCGTGTCACTCGCTCAAGGCCACCGATTGTTCCCTCTAAATATAGCGACAAGATCTTGTCGAGTAAAAGAACCCCAGTGTCCGACATCTTGGCTCTGCATGAATGAAAGCTGCAAAGATGGTGAACCCGAACATACATCGCTTCGCCTGATAATTCGTGCTGAGTGGTCCGAGCGCATGGCCGCATCCAGCCAGCTCAAGTCATCATCCGCCTCTTGAGCCGTTGTTCAGCCAGTTTTGAATTCACTGCGTGCGTCGTCTCGCGTTGCGCGTGTGCTCGATATGTGCAAAGGCGCATTGCAGACGGCGCGTTGGTGCTGAACGTGTGGTTTCGCCGCATGGCCATGTTCTGTCGAGTAGACTCCACTCGTCCGTCGGAAACGTCTTTCGTGTCAAAGAAAAAGCACACGTAAGAGTATACGTGCGTCATGAGCTGCTTGCGTCGGTCGAGCTTGTCGACGTGGACGGAGCTTGCGTGCCTCATCCTTTGCACATCAGTCGACGAACCTCGAGCGTGATACGGCGGTGATGGAAATGATGACCAACATACGACACGAAACTTGAAGTTGTTGTTCTTCGGTCACAATAGTTTCTGAAAAGTACAGATATTATGAAATGCCATATGAAGATAGTATGCACCTGACATGACCGCGATACGTCACTGTGTTCGGTTCGAGAACAACACCGCTCATAATACATGACTGTATTGTCCTGCATGATGGATAAGTAAGAGAAATGAATGTATATATACGTCAAAAAGTGGGATCACGTTCGCGGTGGTCGCGGTCATATCAACCGATGCTGAGCTGCGATGCGTTCGTCTTCTATGGCAACGTCTGTGATGGCTTTTTTCCGATGATGAGAGCTCATTGTATTTGCAGCAAACGTATAATATCTTTATTTTCATAGCGTGAAAAACGTTCGATGGCGATTCAAGTGGCGACTTCATGTCGTGCGTGATATCACTCGTGCACCTTGTCGGTCGAAAAAGTTTACTAAAATGCCACCATAAGGTACGCACGCGTCATTCCGTTTAAAGAATTTCAGCGAACAATTCGATAGAGAAGCGTTTTTGGAATAATTTGTCCGGATGTCATGGTGAAATATTCATACGTTCTGGGAACGTAGCGCTAGAAAAACGCGGTTCAAGATAATTTGATGCAACTGCAACTGCATCGAAGCATTTCCGAAAAATCGATGCTGAAAAGTGCCATCTCCCCCGCCAGCGCACCCCCGTCGTCGCTCCATCGAGTTCACTCGGACTCGGACTTGACGCGCATAATCAACCACAATCCTGTTCTCGACGAGGCCAGGCAATGGGCCGATTACCGCCGACAGCGCATCCTCGAAACTTATTGCAATCCTCAACCACCTCTGCTTGAGACTGAAAAAGTTCGCTGCCGACATGTGAGCGCCAAGCAGAAGCTCCTGCATTCAAGTGTTGGCATTGCCAAAGCAACCCATGGTTGGATGCTCCCCTATGCATGCAGCCTCTGTCATTCGTCCGGTGCCACATGTCTTATCGCGGGCTGTGGCCATTACTTCCACGGCTCATGCATCGTGCGATGGCTGGGGAGCCACACCAATTGCCCCAAGTGCGACCGGTTCGTTGACATGTTTCTTCCGGCTCACCTCACTCTTCACCGCCCGCGCTTCCGCAAATCCTTCAGCTGCATCTCGAAAGGTCCAAATTTCTTCGACACTAACTTTGACGAGCGATACGAGTCATCCGAGCGTGTTTTGGGCAAGGGCACGTACGCCAGCGTGCATTTGGGCCGCGAGAAGACAACCAACACCCCCGTGGCCATCAAACATGTTTTGAAGGCTGGTCTCAAGTCCGACATCGAGAACGTCAAGGCACTCGAAGAGATTGCCGTGCTGCACGGGCTGCATCACGACAACATTGTGAATCTCCACGCTGCGTTTAGCTCGTCGTTCCATTACATCCTCGTCATGGACCAAGTTGACGGTGGCACCTTGGACGACTGGATGCATGCGTATGTCGACCAAGCCAGCACCAGTGCCGACTTTGGTCCCCGCGGTCCCAAGCGTCCCCTCCCTGAAGCAATCGTTCGTTGCGTCGTCCGAGACATCGTGGCCGCGTTGGTATACCTCCACACGATTGCTAACGTCATCCACGGAGACATCAAGCCAGGCAACATCCTCCTCGACAGATCAGCCCAAGTTTGCTTCCCCGTTGCAAAGCTGTGCGACTTTGGCAACGCCGTGCGAATGCACCCGGGCCTGCCCCTCTCCAACGACGTCATGTCGGGAAGCTTTGGCTACATGGCACCAGAGCTCCTATGCAAGGAGCCGCTGTCGCCGTCGGCGGACATGTGGTCACTGGGCGTCGTGGCGTATGAAGCACTCGTCGCGTACTCCCCATTCTACCCGTACAACATGTGCACTCAGGAGGATGCCATGTACTGCCCTCGAGATTTCAAACACGTATCTCCGGCATGTGTGGACTTTCTGAAAAAGTTGCTGACGCGGGACCCAACGAACCGAATGACGGCTCTCGAGGCCGCCGCTCACCCGTTCCTTCAAAGCCCACCATGCATCTGTGCATGATTGCGTCGACGAAGCAAGACGACGATGGCATCGATATCGCGATGCCACTTCCCAGCACTGCTTCAATATCCTTTGACGCGCTGGCACTACAATCACATGTAGCACGAAGCAGTGCGAGTTCTGCGCCGCTTCAAGACTCTCGAACAACGCACGTGGCATGGGCGCCGTCGCTCTCCCGCCCGTCAAGTGAACAACTTGGGATGAAGGACAATTTCAACGGCTTGGTGAAGAAATTTAAGCCAATCCAATGTACTCATTGTGTAGTAGAGAATTCTGATTGGCTGATCATTTGTGTTATGAACCAATGAGAACGCATCTTTGTCACCTCGACCTCACCGCACGCTTGTCAGTGTCCATTTGGAAATCATGGCGGCGCACACGTGTGCACCAGCAGGAGTCATCTGGCTGCACGGTCTCGGCGACTCTGGCGCCGGGTGGAGTAGTCTTCGCCACGAATACTCCAACCTTCGCCACATTCGATGGGAGTTTCCAGATGCTCCCACTAGCTACGTGACGTGCAATGGCGGCCCGTGTCCGTCATGGTTTGATCTTAAAGATATCCCCATCACACCTGCTTCCGCCCCCAACGAACCGTTGAAAGGATTAACGGATTCCGTAAAGAAGGTGCAAGATGCCATTGCTCGCTTTGGTGCTTCGGGAATCCCTTCCGACCGCATCGTCGTTGGTGGCTTCAGCCAAGGTGCACTCCTCGCGGTGTACACTGGTCTTCAAATCGACACCCCTCTCGCTGGTGTGGTCGGTCTTAGTGGCTGGCTACCTTCTGAAAGCTACCTCACGTCGCTTCCGTCAAAGTCGCTCAATGTTTTCATCGGCCACGGTGGTTCCGACGACGTGGTGAAGACCCCCCTCGGCCGCACCTTTGCCGACCGCCTCATCTCCTTGGGCCACAACGTCCAATTTGAAACGTACCCGGGCTTGGCGCATTCAGCGAACGACAAGGAGCTCAGAGATCTCGAAGCGTTCCTCAAGAAGGTCCTGCCATGAGAGTAAATTTGGCGGTTCACACGATCATCACTTGCGACGACGAACGAGTTAGTCACCCGATCATCTTGACGTGATGTTTACGTTTTTGGCAATATTGTCATAACAACCCAGAGCTCACTTAGCGAACAGCCTCTTATCAGCGGCCACCAAACACAACCTTCGCCTGTCGCTCCATCAACCAGTGCAGATGGAACAGTGCCCTTCACGCTGGCGAATTCACCTCGACCATTGTGCGCATTTTGACATCTACCGCGGGTTGCGTTTGTTGGACAAACCAACTTCGATCTCAGGATACATTACTTGATAACAGGAATGGAGTCTCCAGAGCATGTCGAGCTGAATCTCCAACCAACGAGTAGGGGGGTACCGTTCACCTGTGCGTTGTCGAAGTGGGCTAGCTCAGCTCCATGGCCGTTCAGCAGGTGCCTGCCTTGCGCCGTGTAACTGGCGCCGCCCCATCCAGCACGGCCGTTGATTGGCAGATGTAACCGACAGGGCACGAAACTGATCTTCTGAATATTATATTCCGTGGAGACTTACAAAGATCAAGTTGAAATTGGTTACAAAACAAAAAATCTCGCCGTCAGCGATAATATTGGGCTGGGAAAGTGATTGGCCCTCACGCAATGGATAAAAAAATACTGGTCAATACTGCATTCCGTCAAGAGACTCGGGACACGCGCAACATGCCGCCAACAAAGGTGCCGAAGAAGCGCATGGGGCTCAACACCAAGGGTGCTAGCGCAGACAATCCGAACCGTAAGATTCCCAAGAAGCAGAAGGCTGCCAACATGCGTGACAAGGGCACGATCAACCGTCTCAACATGTATCGGAACTCTGGTCCCATTCGCAACAAGCAGGGCAAGATCGTCGGTGGTAGTCTGATGATGGCAGGTCGTCAGGGTGGTGTTACGATGAACGACGCGTCCGCGCCTTCTCGCATTGCGCCTGACCGCCGTTGGTTCGGCAACACCCGAGTCGTCGGCCAAAAGGAACTCGACAAGTTCCGTAACGAAATGAACGTCAAGGCTGCGGACCCGTACTCGGTCGTGTTGCGCACGCGCAAGCTGCCCATGAGTTTGATCCAAGACTCGGCCAAGGTGACGCGAATGAAGCTTCTCGAGACAGAAACGTTTGAAGAAACGTTTGGGAAACAGCGCACGCGAAAGCGCGCCAAGTTGAACGGCGTCAGCGACCTCGAGGCGCTCGTGAGCCGCGCAAACGAACAGACCGACAAGTATGAGACCAAGGGCGTAGATCGCAACATCCAAGTCGTCGAGGAATTCAAGGACGCGACATCGCACGACGTGTTTAACAAGGGCCAGAGTCGCCGCATCTGGGGCGAGCTGTACAAGGTACTCGACTGTTCCGACGTCGTAATTCAGGTGCTGGATGCACGTAATGTACCGGGCACCCGCAGCGAACACATCGAGCGCCATTTGCGTAATAACGCGTCGCACAAACACTTGGTGTACGTGATCAACAAGTGCGACTTGGTGCCGAACTGGGTGACGAAGAAGTGGGTCCAGATCTTGAGCAAGACGACACCGACGCTGGCATTCCACGCGAGCTTGAACAGTCCATTTGGGAAGGGCGCGCTCATCAACTTATTGCGCCAGTTCGCCAAGCTCCACCAGGAGAAGAAGCAAATCAGTGTCGGAATCATCGGGTACCCGAACGTTGGCAAGAGCTCGGTCATCAACGCGCTTCGCAAGAAACGAGTGTGCAAGGTGGCACCGATTCCGGGTGAGACCAAGGTCTGGCAGTACATTACCCTCATGCGCCGCATCTTCCTCATCGATTGCCCTGGTGTTGTGTACGACGGCGTGAACGACAGCGAAGTCGAGACCGTGCTCAAAGGCGTTGTCCGCGCCGAGAAGCTGCCGCAACCTGCCGAGTTTATCCTGCCCATCCTTGAACGTGTCAAAAAGGAACACGTGGTCAAAGTGTACGGCATTGAAGACTGGACGGACGAAAACCAGTTTCTCGACCAGCTTGCGATCAAGAGCGGGAAGCTCCTCCCCAAAGGCGAAGCAGATCACAACAACGTAGCGGTCCAAGTCATTAACGACTTCATTCGAGGCAAGCTGCCGTGGTTTATTGCGCCGCCGCTCAAGCCCGAGGAGCAGCAACTCGTGGATCAAGGCCAGGACGTGACGCTGGAAGAACTTGCGGCCTTCAACGCGGAAGTGCTCAAGGGCGATGGCGTCGAAGACGATGCCGACGGTGATGAAAACATTGACGAAGTGGACGATGACGAAGTGGACGATGACGAAGTGGACGGTGACGACGACGAAGAAGCCGACCAAGACGACGAGGAATAGAACCACCGGAAATATATTATTTTATAATGTGCAACCCGCTGTGGTGTAAGCTAAAGAGAGTTCTGGAAAGGAGCTCAAGGCTACAGCGGGCCCGCTGCGATGGTCCTTTGGTCTCATGAGGGCCTTTACTCCACACAACTCGATGCTATGTTTGACCGTGCGGTGGAATCACGTTCAACGGCAGCGTCGACGCCTTTGCTTGGACGGCGGCGGCGGCAAACTGGCCTTTCACAGCCCATGTGATGAGTCGAATTCCACTGACAGATGGCGCAGCCTGGAGCATCGGGTGGTGCGGATACAAATCGCGGAGCAGCGGCGCGATGACTGCCGAGTTGGAGAGCGTTGTCCACAGCGGTTCAATCCATCGAATTGATGGACAGAGCAGGGCCGGGTGGTTGTGTCGGAGGAGGGTGGACCACGGGGTCGCGTGCCACAGTGTCCGGACGGGGCGGCCTTCCGGGTCGAGGAACCCGGCACCATCTTTGGCCGGGACAAGGTCGTTTAAAGACCAAAGCGAGTGGCACTCGAGGCCGGCGGCATGCGCCGTGGACAGAGCCAACTCTTCGTGGGCAAGACAGTCCTTTAACAGGTGCAAAGGCGTCTCGATGGCCTTGGCGCGCCACGCCTGGATCAGCGTCGCTTCCACCGTCGAGTCGTGCGATGCGGACACGTAATCTGGGAGCGTGTTACTCGAGAATCCCGTCCAATGCAGGCCGTCGTTGGTCAGCGTGAACTCAAACTGGGACACGAGATCGTCGGGCTTTTGTTCAAACCAGGACTTTCGGATGGGCGACCACAACGCGTCGGGGATGCCAGAAGCCCCGATGAACCGCTCCGAGTGTTGCAGCACGTAGTCGGTCGCGTCCAGCATGAGGTGGTGTAGCTGGTTGGTCGCGTGCTCGAGGGCAAGTGCGCCAGATGGCGGGATGCGGTACTCCTTGGGATGGTCGGCAGATGGCGCAACGAGGTCGGACGCGGTGAAAGGATGCAAGTCGTCGTACTTGTACTCATCGTCGAGGTCGACAGTCATCCACCCCAAGATAACACCGTCTTTGTAAGTGCATGCAACCGTATACGCATTCATGTCAGGGTCATAATGCAGAGGCAGTCGGCGCGAGTAAGCCTGTGTCGACGGCCACACGGCGTTGTGCACGTTCTGTTCGACGATGTCAATGTGTGAGCTGCCGACGTCAACGATGACCGCGACATGACCGGTCTGTCGGAATTCACCCGACGGAGTCCAAATCAAAAGAGATCCTTTGGTCGGTCGAGTGGACGATGTGCCATTTGGATGCGCATGCAACGGGTGCAACTTGCCGTCGGCGACGCGAGTCACGTACTTCAAGCGAAAGATGTCATACGCCATCGCAATGTTGTCAAAGACGACGCCATAGTTGACAAGAAGGTAACGACGGCCGAGTTCCACGCACTGCCACTTGTATCCTGTCGTGACGCCGTCGAGGAGGCTCTGAAAGTACGCACGGTTCGCCTGCACTTCTGGGTCCAACGTCGTGTAGTCACTGCTGTACACGTGGACGCCTCCATCCGTGATTCCGAGCAGTGTGCCGAAGGGAGACGTCACTGCGCTTTGAAGAGAGTGGGTTCTGTGGTACATCCTTGCCCAGCCAGCGCGCACGGCCCGACTGCCGCGGCGGGCACAGATGGCAAAGACGGTCATCGAATTCGATGTGGAAATTTCACTGATAATGCATACTTGCCATGAAATAGTGTATCTCACACTATTTTAATGTGAAACTCCCGTCAAGATTCGAACATGAGACGAAGGCCACATCCGACATCGCCAACGAAACGATGGTAGGTAAATGCATAAAGGAGTTCTCCGCACCGACGCTCGTGGGTATCTCTAGTCCAGTCGAATATTGCAAGATGACAGAAGCTCACCTCGGCCAACGAGCCCCGTGTCAGCCATCTTGAGTGCGCTGGCTAAACTTCAGGCACAGTGGAGCCCAGACGAAAAGGCATCGAGCCCTTCCCCACAAGCCACAACGCCTTCCCAGCAGCTCACGGCGTTAACGTCTCTCAAATCGGACGAAAAGGATTCTATCATTGTGTACTTGTTGCAGAAAGTAAAGGACCAAAAGGCCATGCAAGACGCGGCGATTCAATTTGGCGAAGATATCGCGGCCAAACTTGTGTTGGAACAGGTGCCTCAACCGTACGACACTACCAAACGGTAACGCTGCATGTTGACCTCGGCAGCATGAACGAAACGAGGCGTATGAAGCGCGAATTCTTGCGCTTGAAGCCGCGCTGCACAGCGCGACGCACGACCATCCTGAAGTTGCCCGACTCGAGGCTGTCGTGCTAGACTTGAAGGTGCAGCTCGACAAAGAGCAACAAAACGTTCAATCTGCAGTACGGCAGCACCATTTGCTTAGACCACTCAACTTCATGGAAGTCGTGACTTGATAGATCAAAAAGTGCCGACGGAGTCGCGAGCGCGAACGCCAACTGAAGATGGCCATTGATCCTCTGTGGGAATAGATAGCCAAATACGTCGTCTCATGCGGCAGACGACTTGGCGACGACGATGCCCGAGCCACAGCGACGTGACAACCTCAGTTCATGCAAGTGCGGTCAGATATCCTGAGTCGTTCCATGTTAAGACAACACAATCTGTCTACAATCCTCCACGGCGTGCCATTTTTACAAGGCGGCAGTGATGGCAAACAGTTCTTCGCCCTTTTTGTCGCCCAAGTACCTACAGCATCGCTGTGCAGGCCGACACTCCTATTGAATCGACCTACTCTGCGCAATTCAGGACGTTGTCGGCGTTGCACGCGCCACACACAAGCGGTTTGTCATCCACGAGCATGACATGCTCAAGTCGCCGGCCCAGGACGCGCAAGTCCTGGATAACTTCGCCAGTCTGGAAAGCCCGAGCGACACCGGCGCCAGGAACAGCGACCTGTGAAGATGAAAGGAGCTTCCTCGCTGGACTCGCTCGCTGCACGAGTCTCGATACAGCCTGCATTGAATGTGCCTGGTAGGGTCCATTTGATTCACGAGAGTTTCCGTCATCTACAATCACAGTTCCTTGTCAAGATGGTGCTGAGAGCAGTGAATACGACAAAGTCGTAGGCCAGAGCCAGCGTCTCTTGCAGGTGCTGGACACTCGGTCGAATCGAGACGTGAACTGTTCGCGTAGCTGTGCTGTGAGTCATGTGGAAAGACAATGCGAAATCTGCCGTTCCAATCGGCTACAACATGATGGTCAGAGTGCCGCCACTTGCAAAAAAGCGAGTTGTACTCGAAACGAACGAAACCATATCGTCCGATCCAGGTTCAAAACTAGGCACCTGCGCCGACATTGGGCGGCGGCGTTAACCCGAACAAACCCAATCGGAGAATGCTATGGAACTCGGGGGCGATGGTCGCCAGGTGCCATCCATGGAGATATTGCTTGAAGCATGTGCTGGTGGAGTGAGCTCAAGATCTCCTCCGATTGTGCCAAAGAGATCGATGCGTTTTCTCTGCTCCATGCACAATCATAAGATGGACCGATAATCTGAGCACGATGGACCGACCCTTCATGACCTTACGCAGACTAGAGTGCACGATCCAGAATTGCGCTGTCGCCGTCCCACGCACTTTGCGCGTTTGGACAGCTCGGTCCAGCTTGACCACGACCAGCACGAGGTGGTGAAGATTTGTTGCGTGGTCAGTCTTAGGCACGTCCATCGACCGAATTTGGTGGTCGTCGACGCGACCAATCTTGTCCTGCAAACTCGGAGACGATGTGGTCGTCGTAGGTGTTGGGCGCTATCCTGTTGGCACCTTCACACGTAATAGCCGGCGCCCTGGCCGAGTTCCCCACGTAAAAGGACTGGACGAACTTACTCTTCCATCCCGTCCGTCCGAATCGTGGCTAAATGATGGCCGATCGACGGGTTCTCCGGCGGCTTTTTTTTGGAGGCTATGTTAAGGATCGTTCGATTGATTCGGGATGTTTTTTTCTATTTTGGCGAATTTTTGTGTCACATTTTTTGACAAAATGTTTTGTGTTTTTAACCTGACGAAACCGCGAAGGTTTGGCGTCATTGACACACGCGGGACACGTCGCGGGCGCGGAATCGTGGAGCTGCCTGCAACGTAAAGCTGGTGTCCGTGGAAGCGATGGGGTCCTAAAAACATAGAACTGAGACGTCATTCATGAAGAGGGCAAGGGTCATTACCTCGGTCTGGTCGACGCTGAGACCGTCGGTGAACCGAGCAAGAGCAAAGAGATTCGTGTAGTACTGCAGTGCCATACACATGAGGTGCTGGCAATCCACGAGCACAGTCCCATCACTACACATGACGACGGTGTTGAGCACGCAGGTGAGTGAACAACGAGACATGGAACAACCTCTCAACAGTCTTCTTCAACCCATGTTGGCTAGCTTCTTCAAAAATTAACTCGCAAATCGATGGCGTCCATTCGAACAACGTGTGCATCATGCTGTCGAACGTTGCCTTGGCCACATCCTCGCGAAGTTTTTTGTTGGCAACATACCCCTGCATGTCTGTGAAGAATCGACGCCGCTCCTCTCGGAACTCGAGAACGCAAAACAAGAGCAGCTGGTGCACGTCGATCCATTTTTCCTCTGTGCCATATTCCTCGTGAGACCTTGCTTGGGTAGTCCTGGTTTACCTCCGAATGGACGCGAGCTGTCCAGGGCAGAATCAAGTATTAACTTGGGGTCAGGAACGTGGCTCGGAATGGCTTTCTTCACATTCCCTTGCGGAAAGTGACCGCTGGATGCTGCACTGGTGGACGCTGGTAGCCCTTGGAAGTTAAAACATGGGAGTGTCGATGGAGATTCTGACAGTTTGTCTTGGGGCGCCGGGTCTTGGTGGACGGACGCAACATCTTCTTCGGGTAAGTGGGTAATGGGCTTTAGCAAGCCTTCCAACTTGGCCAAGATCAAGTGTCTGTGGCCGTGCACCAATGTTTGAAAGACACGATGTACAATGTTCTGGGCCTGGGTTGACGTCAATTGAGGCATGTCATCATGGCCAAGAGCTTGCAGGTCGCCGACGCAATTCATGACCTACGAAAGACTTGAGGAGCCCAGCTACTCACGAGGAGTTGTAGGTTGGGGATCGGTACCAGCTGCCGGGCGTGCAAAAAGAGCGACAGGTCCGACTTGCCGAACCCGAATTGACCCTTTTCAGCCAAAAACGCGGCAAAAAGACTGACTTCAGGAATACTGGCCTTCCACGCGTTTGCCCCATTCATGATGGCATGACAGTTCTGTACAACGTCAGCTCGACCATGACAAGTGTGCAGCCAAATGACTTGCCTTGGATACGAGTTCGTTGACTCCAAACTTGAGGAACGCCCATTGCACGATGAATTCCGGGAGCGCCAGGACTACATTAAACGCCGCGTGTTCGAGGGACTCGGCAATGTACTTGTCGTGGTATATGCTTCGAATCTGCTTGAGCAACCATGTTTTCGAGGGGGTTGTCGCATCACCCGCATTCTTCTCCGAGGCGTGAACATCTTCCCCCACGAGTTCCAACAGCCGAGTGACGACCTTCACCGCTGGCACAGAATAAGTAGGGGCACCACTGTCACCGACCTGTCGAAATCTTGTCTTTTGGTGGTTGGACGATTCGTTGGACGGGGCATCATGAGAGAGGTTGGAGCCCGTGGCTGCCAACGAGAAACAACTCACGTTGTTTTGGATGAGTTGGTCGTCGCGGATGTCTTCAACACCATGCGACGACACGTCGGCATTAGGATCGCTCGCGATCAAGAGCGACGCAATGTCGTTGACGTTGATGTCATCTTGAAAGAGCGCGGTGGCAGCGAGCTTCAGCACGGCAGTGTGAACTCGTTTGCGGACAGCCACAGGAAGGTTTTGAATCTCCCCGTCGTGGACGGATATGCTGAATGTAGACGACGTGGCCTCTGGCACGGCCACACCGTCCTCATGGGGGAATGACGACTTGGATGCATCGACTTGTTGAATGCAGTTCGTCAGAGGTGGGTCGGACCGAGCGCCTGGGAACAGCGTGCGCGATGACGTTTTTGACTGCTTGAAGGGGTGACGACTGGGACATGGCGGCATGTTGGTTTGCTGATTCAACGCCACTGGGTTGAAAGAATCTGCCACAATGCTGCCATGGCTGTCGCGGCGCTGCAGGTACAGCGCTGGTCCATCGTCCAGCGCAGCTTCGAGTTCGTCCAAATTTGCATGCAGCATGTCGTACAAATCCGCCACATGCGAGGCAAGATGCGCATTCTCGTCTCCCCTACGTCTGTATGAACAAGACTTTCAGCTAGGCGGCATGTCGTACGTTGTCATGGACAGCAATTTCTCTCGGAAGAGGACAATGACGTCGGGAGTCTCTTTTCGAACAAGTCGATCGTGTGATGGTTGTGAGTATGGATGAACGGGGGCGTGGATCAACGGAGGCGATGCCGAGGAGTTGTCCAGCAGATTCCGCAGCTCTGCTTCGCGCTCATATGCAGCTAAAAGATCCATTTTCTGTCGTTCGACTTTGTCCATCACAGCCATAAGTTTCCTTTCCGTGGCTTCGATTACTGGAAGCAAGACGTTGGTCACATGCTCGGCCACGTCGCTCGTGGCGCCTTGTGATAGTGCGACTTGGACAGTCGTTTGGGTTGTCGCGTTCGCGCGATGCGCAGTGTTGACTGCAGTTGCCTTGGACACAATCCCAATCTGTTTCATGGACTTCGTCGAGGGTATGGAAATGAAGGGGTGCTTCTTGGGTTTGGGCTTTTGCAACTGTGTCAACTTGTCATGTGCGTGTTTCGCCAAGCGTTGTACGTGTTGGGTGTTCCTGTCCCGCGAATTCGTTGAGAACGCAACCAACGTCGAAGCATCCTACTTACTCCAAATGGTATGTCGCAAGGAGATTCATGCCAGAAGCAGTTTCGTGTCGGAGGTCCGTCCACGACGCTCGAATTCGGCGGAGTTGTTTCTGTTGTAGCGTCAAATACGCATAAAGTGCAATCGGTGCCATTGACGACGCACTTGAAAGAGTTGCAGAGTGTAGCGAAAGACAGGGTCGCCTTGCACGGTTGCGCGTTGCATGTTGAAAATATCATGGGACAAACCAGCCTCTCGAGCAGCAACTTTTGCCATGGTAGCGTTAACACTCATCTATAGCACATGTCAACGAAATGCTCCATCTCGCACGGATGGCATGGCATGTCTATCCTACCGAAACGCTGACAAGATGGCTTTGGCACCCTTGCAGCTGCTTGGTCACGGCGACTCGAAGGCTGTCATGGGAATCCCGCAAGCGCTTTACCTACGTCAAATGGACATTGTTTGGCCACAAATAAAATGCACTATTGTGTGCTGCATAGGCGACATATATACCTCAATCACGACTACTGCAAGGTGGCGTCGCATGTTCTCAAGCTTGCGTCGACCTCGGGCGAGGTCGTCAAGGGCGACATCGCGCTCTAGGACAATACGGGCAAGCTCTTCAAGAAGTTGAATTCGGTCCGCTGTGAGTTGTTGGACTTGTCGTTTGAGCTGGCCCTGCCCGTCGTCCGCTCGCAATGCGTCGAGTCGTAGTTTGAGCGCATCTCTCTGAACCAAGAGGGCATCGTGGGCGGATTGGAGAGTATTGTTTTCCGCTTTTGCAGCTTCAATCATCTCGTCCAAGCGTTTGAGAAGCTGGTCTTTGTGGTCCTGTTCATTCTGCAGCGATCGAAACGCTTTCTCTTTATTGGCCAAGTCGATGGACTGGCGAAACACTTGGTCTTGCAACTCTTCGATCCTTCGTTGCAGCGCCGCAGTAATTGCGTCGTTTGAGCTCTCTTGAGACATTGATCCGGGTGACGACCCCAGGTGTGCTGGCGGAGGGCGCTATACCAAAAACGTCGTCGAAAATGTCGATGCTCATTCATAGACCAAATGCACCTCGCTCTGAGTCGCTTCGGCATTCAACCGAAGATGGAGCACTTGTTGCTCCACATGCATGTCGCTGATCTTGATGTTCAGAGCCGCCAAGTCACGCCCAAGTTGAGCCGATTGGGCCGTTAGCTCCTACAAACGGTGGTGGGGGCCAGGTTGTCCAATTCCTGCAGCGTCACACACCTTGATTTGAAGCAATCCAGAGTCGCGATCTTGAGTCGCCTACTCGGGACAAGCTGACGATGCAAACGAAGTTGGGTATATACGTCGACAAGAAGTTGCTTGGTGTCGAGTACAGTGCGTTCGAGCCCGAGGCATCGATGGTTCATCTCTTCCATATCGGCAGTGAGTTGATCGTATGCTTGTGTCTTAAGATCGAGGGAATTCTCGACTTCACGAACTCTACTCAGACACAGGCATGGCCGACATGATCGAACAAAATATGCCTTACTGCAGCTCCAGTTGTTTGGCCAAGGCAGTGGCCGCCAATTCCGCCGCGACAGCATCGCGCAACACTCCTTCCAAGTCTTGGATGGTGTCGTGTGTGGACTTTGCATTCTCATCTGCGCGGTCGATCCGAGTCTGAAGCGCCGCATTATCTCGTGCGAGGGTTTCCATCGTGGTTTGCAACGCTACAACTTTGTTCTACATAGCAACTCGGTGAAACCAACGATAGCATCACAGTCGATGCTGCTTACTTGGAAGTGACGAATCGATTTGGTTGCAGCGAGCAATTTCGTGTCTCGCTCCTTCAAAAGTGCTGGCAAGTTTGTGAGGAGGTCGCGATAGTGGCCTGCCACCGTGTGGACAAAGTCGTGCGTGCAAGAGTCCCAAATTTCGTTGGCGACGGCGTTAAATAGAGCCGTCACAAACTCGTCGAGTTTGTTTTCTCCTGGGTGAAAATGTGCCTGTGCTTGTGCGACCACGAGTGCCAATTGCCGCTCGGCCGCCGCTGTGTGCTCGTCGTCATGCGCTCTACAACAAGGTCATACCGAAAAGTCGTCGTCGTCGCATTCCACGACATACAACGTTGATGGCATGTCGTAAGCGCGAAGCATGTTGGTCAACCAAGTCTTTCCAAGCGTCCGTGACAGGCGCGACACAGGACCTGCTGTCGCATTAGACGGACAGTGATGGCTGGAACGAATGACCTCGTTGGCAGTATGCCCGTATGTCTTCATCCAGTTGGACGGCGCCTGTTGGTTGGGCTGAATCGGATGTATGAGTTTGAAATTGCGTGCTTGCACAACGCGACGAACCTGCCGTGGCGACTGAAAGTGCATTCCATGGCTGACTGGGGGGAGTTATGTGCCGAGACCAAAACGTAGAAATAAGGGACTTCTGAAGGGCTTCCACCGGTGCTGGGATCTCCATCGACGACGACGAGATGTCCGATGGCATTTGAAGCGAATCTTGTTCGATGGGACGATTCTTCGGTGGGGAGTTGATGGATATGCAAGAAGGAAATGTGCGGGTAGCATGGGGGACCAACGGATCACGAGATTTGGAGGTGCGCTGGCGTACGTCTGACGTACTCTTTTGTAAGATGGACACAGGTGATGAAGCCATAGAAGTCGGACACATGCGTTCACAATCATTCAGAGTGTCGCGTGTGGGGTCGACAGGGCGAGAGTCTTCCGTACGCTGCGACTCGCGTCGAGATGGCGATAAGTTTGTTGCTGCAATAACCGCGAGGCCGGGAGTGCTTGAGCTATCTTGAAGGGGGCTCAAGCAGAACCGCTAGAACGACGTAAACAACGCGAAGACACACAAAGATCAGTCTTACATCTTGTGCTTTACGACGTTTCTTGAATGCGTTCTACTCATTGGTTCGGCACTTCAGCATGCTTAAGTACTCTTGCATGGATGCACCTACCTGTGGTGGGGAGGTCGGTGCAGCTCCCATCGTGGACGACGTCAACTGCATGGGAGACTATCTCATCGTCACTCTCAGACAGCGACATACGTGATGACGTTCGTACTCTGGTGAAGATTGGAGACGTGTTAGATGCTTGGGGGTCTGCTGCCGTCGTGAGCAAGCGCTTGCCTTGGAGAAAGTCCATGCTTCGTCGCGTGGACAACGATAAATTTTCAGGGCGACTTCAACTTACGTAAATAAAAACACGCAATTTTTTTGTAGAAGCCTCGATTTGCATGCAAACCCAAGTGATAATTACAACATATCAAATATTATTTTGACGGTCTCTATTGCTTTGAACCGACGCGCGTTTTCTCCAGAGAGGCCATCGCCTACGAAGTGACACTCGAATGCGCCGTGTGTGGTGGCGGCTGATAGCAGCTCGGAAGACACTTGAGCTGGAGCGCATTGAACGCGTACATGGTCTTTCCCGTGTTCACGAAGACGTTCGTCCGCCGCACACCAATTTCGCGCATCGTTTGGCACAAGTGCATTCCTTGCTTGACCCCCAATTCGTCGACGAGAATTTTCGAAAACTCGAGTGTGACAGACATGGCCGTGCGATCTTTGCCGCTCTTGCAGCATGTGGTACGCCCTGCACCGAGGCGTCGACACAGTTCGCTCGACTCGATGAGGATGTTGACTTGCTTCCTGTTGCACTGGTTGTCGACAGCGTTTCGCAGCGCCGTCCGTTGGCGGTCGAGTTCGTCCACTTGGTCGCGGGAAATATGTGGTATGTACCGGTTTATGTAGTCATTCAGGGTCATGAGGCTCTCGCGATTGATTTCGTCTTGGAGGGAAGGGTTCCCGACCGTGTTGGCCACGGACTGCACCTCGTTGATGCCTTGGGTAAAGAGCACCGTCGTGACTTTGACACGTCGTGGGGTCTGCAGCGGCAAAGGGAGTGCAAAGTACATGCGTTGTGGCATTGAAAACGCCATCACGACGTCGGCGGTGTCCCCGTCGAGTGCGATCGACGAGCAATCGACGACCGTAGCTCCTTCGCACGGCGTCACTTGGATGTATACGTGTTGGTTCAGCCATTGCACGCCTTCCGACATATCTTCCAACATCCCTTTCTCGTTGCCCATCGTGCTCAGCAACGACTCGATATCAACGAGGTACCCGACGAGCGCCGCGATCTCGAATGTTCGAAAGTACCGATTCGCCATGCCAGGCCACCGGTTGTCTGGGTCCAATGCCAGGTGCACGCTGGTCAGGAACGCCGTCGCGACGACAGCCATCAGTTGGCACGACACAACGTCAAGGCGATGCTCGTGGCCTTTGGATTTCTTGCGCAGTCCGCCGTCCTTGAATCCATGCAAATGGGCTGCTGAGCAGCCATGTGTGACAACGGCCCATAGGCGGTCGCCCCCACGGATGGAGTGGCAGACCAAGTTCGTCGGCATAAACTCCATCGTTTCATCTTTTTTCATCGTGCTTCGTTTCAAACAACTCGTGATCCCATGCTCCTCGCCTTCTTGCAGCATCAACCGCAGCGCAGCATACCGGCGCTCCGCCTGCATGTACTTGATCTTGAGTTCGTCGCACTCGTCAACGCGAGCTTTGAGCGCGGCATAACTCGACGCACTGTCGCTGCCTTGGCTCGACGATGCATCGGTGTACATCACTGGCGAAACCGGTCCCAGGTCGACGGGGGACGACAAATGGACTGTCGCCGCCGACGTCGGCGACGTGATGCTGGACCTTGTCACGTCACGGCATTCGATCTCCTCCATCATGCGCTTCGCCGTTTCCTTGCGACGATGGTTCCGTTGCTGGAGCATCTTAATGAACGCCACAACCACTGAAAGCGACGTGCAGGACGCGCCCATTTCTTCCGTCACATGCACTTGGGTCTGTCCTCGCGTCGCGGCGGCAGATCGCAATGAATGCATCCGAGGGCTACTTGGCGGCGTCGTCGCTGAAGGCGGTGGTGTGTTCGGCCACACCGTCGCATCGACCAAGTACTGGTGTGACGCGAAATGGTACACGTGGTCCATCCGAAGCGCTTCCGGTGTTGACACTTGCTCAACGATTAAGAACAGCGAGGACGTTGCAGGGTACTCTCTAGGATGTAAGTCAAGGAGGAGAGGCGTGCCGTCGTCCGAGTCGGCTACCAAGTCCCGCGTCGCGATCGTAAATGCTCCCAACGGAGTTTGCGCTTTGAGCGATTCGGTCGCCGGGGCTGTGATACCAAACACGTCGAACTGTAGAACGACGTTGGCGTCCACCATCGACACTGGAAGCGCCAACAGTCCCTGAAAATCCCGAACCCACCGATCGCCCAACCTCCGAACGCTCTGCGTGCACTCGACTTCCGTGCGGGACAACTCAGTCATTGACGACGCTGCATTTTCAAGGGCGCTGAGAGATACGACCAGTAGCCCTTGGACGGCAGCGTCCTGCTCGGACCCGAACGACACGGCAAAGTGCAGACTGGGTGGAGGAAGGACGTGCGTGAGGCTGAGCGACGTCAGTGCGTTCGTTTGATGTGAATCCTGCTTGGCGGTACAGTTCCGATTCGTCCAGCTTGTGGAGACCATGGCAGTGAGAAGCTTCGAAGACGATCCGATGGTTCGGGAGTCGCGTGTGTCGGACATGGTCTGGAGGCTGTTGGTTCGTCGAACGAACGGCAGCGGCGCCGTGCTGTCATCTTGTGAGATTGTTATAGCCTGCTTCAATCGCGGAATGAGGATAGGAGATGTCGATACAGTTGTGTTGGAGCTAGAATCGACCTCCGGCGATTTGGACGATGCGATTTGCTTGACGTCGACGTGAAGGTGCGTGAAATTGTCGTCGTTGATAGTTCTGAATGGAGGAAATGCTTGTGCTCCGTCAACTGGCGTGAAGCACTGTCGAATGGACACATTCAATGCAGCGATCCATCGATCCATGTACGGCACGCCGCCGTCGTCGTGCGCACTCAACATGAGTCTTCGATTCTTCGTCTTGATGCAAAAGTGTCCAGGCGTGCCTGGAAGTACTTCGATCGTCGTTGTAGCATCCAAAACAACTTCGCCCAACAGTTCCAAATCAACACTCGACTTGTAGTACGAAAACAACGGTCGATCGCTTCGCAAGATGAACCATCGCTTTCTCCACGTCCGCCAGAACGATCCCTGTTTGACCAAGCTCCCTTCAAATGCCACTTGCGCCCTGCTGAAGCGTTCCTGTGGTGTGTTCTTTGTCAGCTTCGACTTCTGGTTGTCCAACGTTCGGCCCTTGAGCAGGCCCAACGTACGGGACCCTGCATGTGTAGGAAGATACTGGTCATCCCACGTCCCTGACTCAGTCACCGACAATCGTGGGGTCGTAGACAAGCTCGACGTCGGCGGCTCGTCTTCCGCCGGCGTTGCCATCGTGTTGGCGTGCTTTCTTCTGTGCTGTCAATGCGTTCGATACACGAAATTTTTTGAATCGGCACGAGGGAAAATAAAACGTTGACAAAAAAGGGTTTCCGCCCACCACACCGGCAAGTGTCACATTGGACCCCTCCAGTGGTGGCATAGGGTCCAAATCCTCGGCCGTAGCTGGTGCCTTCACCGACGTCGGACTCAACGGCCGTCGTTGTGACGTGAATGGGTGTTGTAGCGGCGGTGGGCACGATATTTCGCACACGGCCTTCACGGACAAAAACAGGGACGTGGCTGGCGACCACGACCAACGCGGGCCGCAGCTCCTCGTGCACTCGGTCAAGGGCACAATTCCTCTGTATGCTGGAGCATAACCTACTGCTGTTCGCAAGCAGTTTGCCGGGGGGTGGGCGTGATGGCTCGCCGCAGGTAGGACGAGGTCGGAGATCGTTGGAGCACATGTTGAAGTTGAAGTACCGAAGAGACGTTACAGCCATCTTCAGTGAGAAGAGAAGAGCGCATTGGACGTCGGGTCCATCACGTCGGAGAAATCACACGGGCGCCAAGGAGCGCTGGGCGAAGATGGTTCGGCCCATCGTTCGTCCAAGGCAAACAGCTAGCTACAACATGCAAGACGCAGCCCAGGATCTAGTTGGCCAACTGACGTGCTTGTCCAGTGCTTGGAATGCGTCATTTAGTGCTCGAGTCGATGCGCTCCCGACACCGTGACGACATCGATGGGACTGTTGAATGCTCAACAATGTACCAGGACCAGGTATATCGGATGCACCACATCGGGTCCGTGCAGTGGCCAATCCCACATGCTTTTTCCCCCAACTCGGAAATCGTCATGGCTCTTCTTCGCAACATGCGCGAATGCCCTTTATGGAGGCGCTTCCAACGTACAACATAGCGGCTTTCAAAACTCCCAGAAAAACCATTCCAAGACGTTTGATGAACTGAGACGAGCGGAGGGCGAAATTTTGCAGTTTGGAATATGTACGGGGCGCCAACAAACTGTTGTCTTTGTACAGCGACAAATCGTCTCGAACGCCCCAGTAGGACGCTCCAACATGGCCACGCAATGCTTGGTTGCATGCGCCACAACACGATCGAGTAGTGCGATCAAGTACATCCTCTGGATCCGGTCACTGCAAAAGTCGCAATGCTGATACTTTACTGCCAATTTCAAGAGCACATGGAGCGTCCCGTCTTCAACTCTTGAATATCCCTTCAGCATTCCTCACCCCTCGTTCATTTGCCGCTCATCACATCTCGAGCACGCCTTCTTGACTTCGTTATGTTGAAAATGCTCATGTAACCCGAAGTAGGTACACATCACCTTAAAATCGGTCCGCTTCGCTTCTTGTTGAGGAAAAGAGGGGGGAGCTTGCCCTACGCTGGTCTATATCTGCTTCAGCCAGCTACTCCAGTTGCCTAACACGCCTGCCTGCCGATCTTCCTGTTCCCTTTTACACGCTGCCACGTGCGCTCCCAACGCTCCCATCCGCTTTCTGCACGCACGTTGATGGGATGTCGTAGTCCTCCCAACCAGAAATGCACCAATCACATCGCCTTCATGGTACATACTGCCTTATGATTGGCGGAGACAATTCGTCGAATCTTTGTGTTGGAGCATCGAAAACTGCGCATACTTGATCGATATTTTGCAAATTTCCACCGAATGCACAACGTCAAAGGCTTGTCGCGGACGCCGTCCGTGAACAAGCATCACCAGCTCGCCACGTTTGCCGCAGGGTGCTTCTGGAGCGCCCAACTGCACTTCAAGTGCGTGACTGGTGTGCTGAACACTCAAGTCGGCTTTATGAATGGCCGTACGCACAACCCGACTTTTGAAGAGGTATGCGCTGACACCACTGGCCACGCTCTTGTCGTCCAGATCACGTTCGACGACACCGCGGTGTCGTACGATGACTTGCTCGAGTACTTTTGGTCGATCCATACTGCGTATGATGGCCTGGGCGAAATGGACTTGGGAGGACCTCACCGTTCGGGCATATACTTCCACAGCGAAGCCCAGCATGAAGCTGCCGTCGCGTCCAAAACCAAGCACGAAGCACTCCTAGCGCGCGAGACTTGGACAGAAATCGCACCCGCGGGAACGTTTTATCCTGCGGACGACTACCACCAGCGGTATCTGGAGAAGGGCGGACAGTGCGTCCATGGCGACAAGCACCCGTGCTGCGGATAGTTCATGTTAGAGCGTTGTCCAACGAGTTAAAGAACGAAGAATTGGATCTTTTAATATTTAAAGAAAAGACCCGTGTCCATGCGCTTTTCCGTCGGTTGCTCCAAGCCCAGTTCGCCGACGGTGTCGAGGATCTTGCGCTTCTCCTTATCCGCTTCGATTTCTTCGAAGGACTTGCTCGCCTCGACGGAGTGCGCTTCCGACAGCTAGCAAGGACGTAAGTTTGTGGTTGCAGAGGCGGATGAGAGAAAGCATGAATGAAGGAGCATACCTCGACGTAGTCCAACGAGCATTGCTTGATGAATTCGATCTCTTCCGTGGTCAAGTCACGCACAGCGCGCGCGGGAATTCCAGACCACAACTAGAGTTCCAACGTGAGCACGACGTCGATACAGTGAATGGAATGACGTACTTGACCGGCAGGAACACTCTTGCCTTGGGTAACGATGGACCCGGCAGTGATAATCGAGTTCTCACCGACAACAGCACCATCCAAGACTTGAGCACCAGTGCCGATGATGCACTGGTTGCTGATCTTGGCGGCATGAATGATCGCTTTGGGCCCAATCGTCACGTTGTTACCGATGATGGTGGGAAAGTCGTTTGCAATCTTGGCAGCATGGACAACCGCTTGGTCTTGGATGTTGGTGTTGTCTCCGATGGTGATCGCGTTGACGTCTCCACGGACAGTCGCGCCGTACCAAACGGAGCTTCCTTGTCCAATCGAAACTTCTCCGATCACAGACGCGTTCGGGGCGACGAAGGTCGTGGATGCGAGCGCAGGCTTGTGGCCGCCATGGTTGACCAACCGAGTCGACGGGACCACTGGGAAACAAGATGTAAGTCATCGGTCATCGATGATATCGCGACGTGCACTGCACGTACATCGTTCGGTGTACGAAAGGGCGCCTTCAATGGAGACGCCGACCTTGTCCAGCTTCTGCCCGAATGCGCGGAGAGTGTTGCCGATGGCCTGCATGCTCACGTCGAATATTCACGTCACGTTTCAGCTTCCCCATACTTACCAGTCAATTCTTTTTTCCGGATCCGGATAAAGCGACACTGCATTTGACAAGCAGTGTAGCACCGGCGACATGTAGGCATCAGCGCCATGCAACGCACCTCTCGCGCAAGCACTTGTAGCACTATTGGAATCTGCTCTTGCGCAGACTTGCATTCATTTTGTGCCTATGGAGTGCTGAGGTGGAGACAGCGGTGGGTCGGTCTCCAAGGCCATCCGGTAAAACATCCGAATCCTTGATGGATAGATTTGATTCGTTAAAAATATGGAATTCTCCGCTAATCAAACGACAGTTCACTTCCATTCACGAATATGATGTCGATGCGTGCTCTCGCGAGCCGGATGTCGCTCACGCGCGGCAGTTCGTTCCGTGCACTCAAGCATGCGCATTCTCCGTGGCAATCTACTTCCTTGGCGCGATCAACGCCGAAGTTTATGCAAGCGCCTGTGCGACCTCGTGGTTTTTCCAACATTGCACGGCGGGTGGAATCAATCAATCCGGACAATGTCATCTACGGTCTCATTGGCATCAACGGCCTCGTATTGTTCATGTGGCAGACCGCCGACACGTACTCGAAGAAACAATTCATGTTGACCAACTTTACCACGTCCCCTGCGCATGTCATGTCTGGACGAGTCCACACGTTGCTCACGGCAGCGTTCTCGCACATGGACGCGGGACATTTCTTCGGCAACATGCTGGGGCTCTTCTTCTTTGGACGTGAAGTGTGCTATAGTTTGGGTCCCAAGCGATTCCTTGGCTTGTATCTCGGCAGCGCAGGTATGTCGATGGTTCAGCTTCGTCGTGTCTGAACACACATCGTTCTCCAGTGGTGGCGTCCCTCGCGCAAGTGGTGACGCAGCCTCTCCTCTCGAATCGCAGCAGCTTGAGTCTTGGCGCATCTGGTGCTGTGAACGCCATCACAGCCTTTTCCATCTGCATGTACCCCCACAGCACGATCCTCGTCATGTTTGTGCTACCCCTGCCAGCCTACGTTGTCGGTGGTCTTTTCATCCTTCGCGACCTCTGGGGTGCTGTCGGCGACCGCATGTCAAGCATCGGTCACGTCGCGCATCTTGCGGGTGCTGGGATCGGCATGTACTATTACCGGCGCCTATACGGTCGCCGCAGTGTATTTCGACGATTCTAATGCACGAACGACAACGTTTTCATGCCACTATGTTTGGTTAAAGCACACGACGATTGCACTAATGTTGTCATGGCTGACATATTCCTGCGCTTTGAACACGAGCTCCTGCGCGGCAAGCTGGACGTCGCCGTGCTCCCTCAGTTTGCGCCGAATAAAGTTGATCGCTTGCTGGGACGACAGCACGTCAAACAGGCCATCGCTGGCCAGTAGCAAGAATTCGTCGACTGGCGACACTGGGAGCGAAGCAACCATCGGAGTCGCGATGAGGTGGCCGCCAGACTTGTGCGCAAAGTCGCCAAACGCGCGCGACACGGCCAGAATCCCATCCAGCCGTCCGTTGTGGACGAAGCCGCCGGCTGCTTCCACCTGATCCAGAGATGAGACATCTCCCAGAAAGATATCATGGATGCGACTGCAGCATGATGTATATACAGGGCATGCAGAAAAGCACAGCGTACCCGGGCCTTTTCCGCAGGGTTGTTCGCCTTGTGGTCGATGGTGAGGTCGACAGCGTCGCCATCCTGGCACAGCACTCCGCGGCAATCCCCGATGTTGGCGACATGCAGCACAACTCCGTTTTCGGTTGTTACGACGATGGCAAAGACGGCTGCCGACCCAGAGAACGACATCGGGGCTGGAATCCGTTCGTTCTTTTGCGCTGCAATTCTTTCGATGTCTCGTCGAAGCAGCTCGTCGTCCATGTCGCGGCAGCCTACGAGTGTTCCATGGGGCAGCCGTCGATAGGGGAGGACTCGACGCACCCGACTCAATTGCAGCTGCGGGCGAAGCACTCGTGTTCCAGTGGGTCCAAATCCGGTGGTGGAGGTGTGCTTGGAGAGCAATTGACGTTTCGGCGCCATTGTGACCATCGTACACGCCGAAGAACGCCATCGCATCGTCAAAAGGACACCGCGCCAACGCAAGACTGCGGTCTTCCATGAAAGGCCGCGCGCCCTTCGCTTCAGCGTAGCCTGCCCGGACGCCCAAACCAAGGTTTTCTCGGATTTTGCTGCTCACGTACACTTGCACGACAGAAGTGAGGCATGCGTCGCCAGTGGCAACCACGGTCGGGCCACTAAAGCAATTCGCGTCGTCCTCGAGCGGGGCCACGTCCTTGTCTTCGTCGGCCAAGTGGAAGCGCGGCGACTGTAGCAAGTCATCGAACGTATCGTTCACGTCGACGTTCTCGTTGACATCGCTGTAATCGGAATCGCTGTCGTTGTCGCTGCTGTTGCTACGACTGCGGTGTTGTTGGCTGGTACTGCTGTTGATGCGTGGGGGGGCGACGCTCCTACTGCTGGCGAGGCCCAAGGTGTGGTCGTCAATCGCGTCGTCCATCACTTGATCGACGATTTCATCTTCCTCATCCTCGTCACCGCCCTCGTCATCTGCGTCGACCATGGCAACATCGTCAAACAAATCGGCGCAAGACGACAGCTTTGACGGGGAATTGCTGCAGCTACCGAAACTGTTGCCTCGTCCGCCTCCGGCAGAGCTCGCTCGACTCGACTTGCGCGAATGCATCTCACCTTTCCGCCCCATCAAGTCGTCAGACGACCCGGCAACGGAGTGCAGCGGAATTCGCGACGCAATGCTGAAATCTTGCGACTTGGCTTGAAATAAAACCTTGCGAGCTTGGTAGTCGCCGACTTCGTTGCGAAACACTTCAGACGTGACCATGAGAAAGTCTTTCTTCCGAGACAATTGGCGTTTGGTCAAGTCTTCGTCCGTGAGCTCTTGTTTGGTCGGAGCATCGCCTACAGTAGACCCGGTGGCAGTCGCTGATGCGGCCGTCGGCTGCTTTGTCGGCAGAATAATCTCCGTGACATGGGCCCGCTCGACCGAAAATGCCATGCGCTTCTGCTCCAAGAGGAGGTCCCGCACGCGTTCCGACAGGTTGTGTCCGTCCATGAGGGCCACGCGTTTGTGGTGTCGCCATGCCGAGATAACGCGACTCGTTTCCTGGCCAAACATCGAGTCATGGGACCCCTTGGACCGCAGCGACCCTGGACTGCTCGATGACTTGCCGCTGTTTGGATGGTGGTTCCGGTGGTGGTTGGGTTTTGGTACCACGGTGGCTGCAGACACCGTGCGTTTGGGGGACGACGTGCCGGTGGAAATGGAACCGCGGTCGCTGTTGGACCCAATCGAGTTCATCGAACCATGCGACCGGAGGGAGAGATTCAGCGGCACCGGTGGCCCTTGCTGCTTCTTTTGCTGGAGGATGAGGTGGGCTTGGATAAGCGACGCTTGCAGGCGGGCGTCGATACGCTCGGGGATGTTTTCAATCGCGCGCTCCGACTCGTCGAGGCTCACTTTGTTTAGCAGCGACGGATCGTCCACAAACACGTTGATGATGGGGTCGCTACCCTCGCGCGTGATCCATTCGTGGTTGATCACGTCCGGCAGCGTGATGCGGCGCTCTGGGTCTTTCGTCAGCATTCGTGTGAGGAGATTCTTCAAGTGCGGTTCGACGACGACGTCGGGAAACGTGAGTTCGTCGCGCTGGACTTTGTCCGCGAGCTCAATCTCGTTCTCAGCTGTCCATGGTGGATGCCCAAACACCTACCACACCTCGTGACTTGACGACGGTACAAAAACGAGTGGTCGAGCAACGCACCAACATGAACAGCGTCGCGCCGAGGGACCATACATCCACGGATGGACCTGTATACTCGGCATTTACGTTGAACATTTCGGGGGCCATGAATGCTATCGATTTTCAGGTGTCGGTAAGACTCTGTCCTCACTCAAAAAACAAAATGTGGCACACCTGGCGTGCCCTTGGCGACCGTAAGCGTCTCCGCTTCGTTCATCACCATGCGCGCCGCCCCAAAGTCAGCGATCTTGGCAACGTCGTCCGACGTGACCAGGATGTTTTCTGGTTTGATGTCACGATGCACCACCTTGTGAAAGTGAAGGTACTGGAGGCCGCACAGCAAGTCCCGCAAGTACTTGCGCGCAACTTCCTCGGCCAGGGGAGCGCCCCCCGCGACCTCGGCCAAGTTGCCTTTCTCGACGTACTCTTGTACCAAATACACCTTTTGGCTAGACGGGTCGTCAATCACTTCGACGAGCCGGACGACGTTCCGATGATCGAGTTTTTTCATAATGGCGACTTCACGTCGCAGCGCGTCCTGGAGAGAGTCCTCGCGATTCGCCATGCGCTGGACAAATGTCTTGTGCATGATCTTGACCGCGTACAACAGGCCGTCCTCTTCGTTTGCGCACAACTTGACCGTCCCGAACGATCCCTTGCCCAGCTCCCCCTTGATCACGTACTTGTTCACAACTGTCTCGCCGTTGGCGAGGCGGTGCTTGCGCAACGTACTCGTCTCTCGAGCGGCACTGTGGCGGACGGGCACCGTCGGTGGATCTGCCGTCGCAGCAATGGTAAAGGACTCTGCGTTCCTACGACGTGCCCTCGTATCAACAATGATGGGAGCGATGGAGCGTACAGATGAACGTACTCGGTCGTCCTGTTGTGCATCAAGAGTTTGTGGGTCTTGTTGCGCATGGCTCGCCGCGTCGCTTTCTCGATATACGCGTGCTGGATCACGCGCTGAAAACGCTCCGACAACAGGCACTCGTCAAAGTCTTCTTTGGTCAAGTATAGACACTTGACCGGCCCGACAGCGACTACCGACGCCGTCCGCGGTTCTTTGTAGATGAGACTCATCTCGCCAAACACGTGGCCTTCATACAGCCTTGTGAGCTCCTTGTCCTCGCCAGTGTCTGCGTCTGTCTCGATCACGGCTGCCTGCCCACGTGTGATCATGTAAAACCGAGTGCCTTCTTCTCCCTGTTGGACAATGTATTCGCCTACGTCGTGCCGTCATGCGCGTGCATGCGGTGACTTGAACAGTCCGAGGCACACCAGCGACCCGTCCGGCCATACGAAACACGAGCAGCATACCGTGGGCAAAGTTGGACGGCTTGAGCTTGGTCAGGACGACGTCTTGATCACGTGCACTCAGCTGAGCCAACAGCGGAACTTGCTGCAGCATGAGGCTCAAATGCACCTGGCCAACTTGCTGAAAGTCCTTCTGCGTCAAGTACAAAAGTTCGACGCCGCCGACTGCACGGACCTACGGTGGCGCCAGTCGTATCCAACGAAGCATGAGCAAGACACCAACTGAAGTGGAACGATGCAAGCAGTTGCGTTCGTTTCCGGAGTAAGACGTGTACACACCGTAGCGGTTCGCGGGTCGTCGTAGATGAGGGCGAGTTCCCCAAAGTAATGTCCCGCGTACAGATGCGTGATCATGCGCTCCTTGCCATCGATGAGCTTTGTCACGACAGCTTCGCCCTTGGCGATCATGAAGAAGCGTTCGCCGCGGTCACCTTGCTTCACGATAATCTCGCCATCCTTGAACGTGATCGGTTTGAGTGCCTTCATAACCTGCTCTTGCTGCAACTGGCTCAAGTTCGCAAAGAGATGCACTTGGATCATGATGTCATACAACGGGCGGTTCGCTTGCATGTACGCGGTCAGCGACACCTCCGTCGTCTACGAAGGATACGTGGCGTGCCTCCCACGGACTAAAATCAAGCGTACGTGCGATTCGCCTTCGCTCGTCTCGGAAACACCGTCGTCTTCAACCATCTCGACCTTGATGTCTTCGCCTTCCAGCAACCAGTCTTCCACGACCACAGACGTGTCGTCCGACAAGATGTCGTCGCTGTCGTCACTGTCCGACACCTTGACGTCTTCGATCCCGTCGACATCGGCATGATCATGTGCGGGTTCGGGAAGTGAGTTGGAAGTCGACCCAACACGAGGGCGAGAGTGCGCTCGCTCTGCTGGAGACATGGAGAACAACTTTGGTAGAGTCGAAGAGTCTTGGGGAAGATCTGTCGCGATGGGCGGGGGAGCAATTGAATGTGCAGCTGCAGCAGGAGCTGGTATCGCAAGAGAAGGGGCAGCAGGGCGCGCATGGATGTTTCCCTTTCGCTTGTTTCGGCGCGCTGCCTTCTCTTCCTTACTGGACTGCTGTCCCATGAAGCACGCGTCGTCCCGAACGTGTCCGCCTGGGTGGGTTATCACGAAATTTAAACAGAATTTTTACTGTGCAACTTCAAGCCAAGTGTTTCAATTCGATAAAAATATTCGTAAGGAAGCCAATGATAATGCTATATTTGTTGTAATTGCTTTGATTCGTCAAAATCAAACCAATCAAATTGTACCATGGACGGGTTGCAATTGGATGCACATGGATTCACTTCAACGACGCCAACGTGGCTAGACGAAGGACGACTCCCGCGCGGTCTTGCTCCTTGTGAGCTGATGGCTCACCACGCCAGCGAAGTTCTCGAGAACTTGAAGCTCGCACTGTTGCACCGGCATCTTCCTTGGGATGGTGTGAAGGACTGCGATCGTGCCGAGCACGTGCCGCGATTCCTCGTCCACAAGTTGCGCCCCCATGTAGAAGGTGAACTTCTTGGTGCGTCGCCCGCCCTTCACGAGAGGGTTATACATGAACCTTGGGTCCTTGGTAGCATCCATCACCACGAGCGGTCTTGTCTCGCAAACAGTGTGAGCACAGAGCGCGACATCCCGTGTGAGTTGCTTGGGAAACATACTGCAACCTACCGAGGTCAGCATGATCTGTTTGGTTTGGTCCATGATGCCCACGAACGCGACCGCGCCTGGCCATGTGTGGTACACCATGGTGCAGATGTGCTGGATCATCACGTCATGTTGAAGGTTGTCGAGGTCGAGCTGTGCGACGGCAGCGAGGCGACTCGTTTCTGTCGATGGTATCGGGGGCTCGGGCCACGGCTGGTGCCACACTGCAGGATGCATCACGGCATGCCCTCGTGGTACAGGGCTCGTTTCAGTCGTGCCTTGATGAAGCGCTGCGCAGACGAGGCACACTCGCGCCGTCTTGCCAGCTATCGTGCCTACCACATTCGAGCATCGTCCGCACACGACATGGCGACACGACATACAGCAATAGCGCCGACGGTATAGTGCTTTGAAGCGTTTTGTGCATGCCCAACATGAAAAGTAGTCGGTCAGTGGTGGTAGCGTCGCGGGATCGACAAAGGTCAAGGGAGGCAGCACGGGGGCAATCCGGGGGGATGGCGGCACTGGATGGGGCGCCGTGACATGGTGGATGGACCTGTCCGCGTGGTGGACGATGCCACGCCAGGAGGTCTCCGCCTCGGGGGATAGCAAGAGCGGTATCGACGACGTTCGCCAAATCACGTCGTTCATGACATGGGAACCATTCGACAATTCCGAGTCCGCAGCCCACGAAGATCGGACGATCGAGGCGGGACGAGATGGTGAAGGCAAGGCTTGCATCCGTTCCTGAACTCGTTGAGGAGCGAGGTCATGACGGCGCTGGCAGCATCGATGCCACCATCGCTGCAAGACGACGGCACATTGCCGCCGTCGGGAATACTTTTGTCGCAAGAGCACCAACCGCACGAATGTTTGGATTGTAGTCGCTGCGTCATGTTCTTGCAGTAGGCGCTGTCGGCATCGCTGCGTGGTCAGCCAAACCTTGACAACACGCTGCAGCTTAGTCGCGTGGCCGTGCTGACGTCGGATTGTTTGCGTTCGACGGACTTGTCGTTGGCACCACATCGTTGTCCGTCGAAGACAGAGGAAGCGTCGACGGCACACGAAGCCGCGAAGGGCATGGGCAAGGACGAGCTTCGTGGCGCGTTCGACAGCGGCGCGGTGAGATTCAAGGACGGTGTGTGCTGTACCGTGCAAAAACACTTTTGTGACACCAACTTGAATGTGCTCGGAGGTCATCAGGCCAGGTCGCCGTTCGCCACTCTGTTGGCTTGGGAACTTTCTTTCAACCAATGCACGGGCAAGGTCGTGCGGCCGCGCGGATTCGTGCAACGACCAGCCCACCACAGCTCTGTACCGACACCAGAACGCGTCGTGCGTCATGCGGATGGGAAACCCGAGGCGGGCCATACGAATCGCATCGACGACCCCGTGGCATCGAAGTTGCTCCAAAAGAAGAGGCCGGTGCCACGCCATCGAGTCGGCGGTGCTGTTGGGCTTGAGACACCGCACGTAGTGCAACTGAGTCGTGTCGAGGCGCTTCATGAGTGCCCCCAGCTGCGTTTGAAACTGGCCGGCGACGCTCTCGTGGCGTTTGGTTTTCTTGTGCAACGCTAGCGACGTCCGGTGGGGATGACGGACAATCGATCCCGAGTCGGATTGAAATAGCCGCCGCACGAAAGAGTCCCGTGATGTCGAGCCCTGTAGCAACCCCACCACGTCGTGCGCCAGGACCCCGACGTTCTTCTCCCGGAATCCCGTCGCGGTGTACTCGACGGGACCTGCAAAATGGTCGATGGTGAACTTTCGCTGGCTTTGCTGACCATGGGAAGCTTTAAACCTGCGATGGTTGCCTCGCTCGCGGCTCAACTTGGACGCAAACGCTGCGTCCGAGCCTTGGGCAAGCAAGCTCTCTTCGTCCAAGAGGGCAAAAAGTCCCGTGTGCTTGGCGCTGAAGAGCTCGACCCTGTCTGCGTTGTCTTCATATGCCAACGGCATCCAGTCCAGCCCTTCCGCGGCATACTCGGCCTGCTCCATCTTGAAAACGTGCTCGATAAACTGCTGGTGGAGAACTTCGTTGGTGTAGTTGATGCAGAGCTGCTCGAACGAGTTCACTGCAAAGTGTTCGAATCCAAAAATGTCGAGCACCCCAATCCACGAGGTTGACGCGGGGGATGATGAACGCGATGATGGTGACGGCGAGGACGGAATGCTCAGGCGAGTGTTTATGCAGTCAACGAGCCAGTCGAAGAGCCGCGCGTACAGCGCTTTGGCAAGGCCGTCGCGCGCTTGGCCCGCATCCTGTGGTGACAGGGGAAGCACCTGCACTTCGTTGGCAACCACAAGCGTACGGGTCGTCAAGGCGGTGCGGAGGTCTCGCAGCGGCACGTGCAGGAGCACAGCGGCCTCGGCCATGGCTTGCGATGGTATATCGTCCGACGAGTGGCATTCCATCTGGTCAAAGCAAATGTTACCCAAATGAAGGACTGCTGCGACGATGCGAAACACGTCGTGCGAGGGGAGGCCGAGGGACATCATGGCTTTTTCGAGATCCACATACAGAGCCGCGTCGTCATGGTGGACCGAGATTGAAGCGTCCGCGGTGGTAGACGGACCATGACCGAGGTATCGGAACGAATCGATGGCAGCTGTGCGACGGGCTCCGTCATCCTGGGAAGCAAACGATGGTGAAGGCAGAAGCTGCCACGTGGATAGATCAGCCATGGCTGCCCCACGCAGCAGCTCGTAAAAGACGTGGTAGTTGCGCTCCACCGGCGTCCTACTCACAATTCGCACAGTCTCGAGGAGATATGTTTGAATCGATGCGCTGACAAGAGCATGGCCATGGCGGAAATCGAGCTGAATGAACTTGCCAAAGCGGCTCGAGTTGGCGTTGCGTAGCGTGTGCGCATTTCCAAACGCTTCGAGGACGCGGTTGGCAGCGACGATATGGCGAGTCAAGTGATCCGACGATGAGATGGTCGCACTGTGGGACGACGATCGACCGACATGCATGAAGTAGTCCAAGATGCGCTTTGTAGATTCAGTCTTGCCGCTGCCACTGTCTCCGCTTATGAGGATTGTCTGGTTGGACAACGCGCGCGCTGGTTGTTGCAACGCTCGATAAGCAGCAGAGGCTACGCCGTACACATGAGGCACTGGATTGGGCGACTCGTACGCTCGCAACACGCCTTCCCCATAGAGCCCCTCTATGGCGCGGAATGGATTCACAGCAAGGAGGATAGATCCCGCCAGAGTGTACACCAGGTTGCGGCGGTACCGCGACTCGATGGCATCGACGACGAATGCTTCCGACAATTCCGCGTGATCCGCGAGATTATCGTCGGCGATCCTGTCGTCCGCATCCATCTCAATCGACAGTTAATGGTGCTTTGCTGCCGCGCTCCTCATCTTCGGCCGACGGAAGTGAGTTACGGCGATGCATTACGCCCGACGGGTTGGCCATCGCCGCCCGGCGACGCGAAACGGATAATATCGTCATCCAGGCCTGTGATTGGTGGGATCATTCTGCCGCGATTTCTGGAGATATCATCTCTGCGCAGGACATACGGGACCAACGCAGATCGACGACAGTGGAAGGACGCAGCAAAATGCGCGGCCATTGCGAACAGGATCGCGGATCGAGCCAATTCGGTGCTCATTGGCGGTAGCGTGCAAATTCACCGGGATCTGGCTGCGTTGAGCACGAGCCTGCACAACTGGAACGACACCATCGCCCTGTGATATCACAAAGGGCGTTGTCATGTGGATACGGAACTCGACACGCGGAAAGTGACGTGGATGAATCTTGAAATCGCTTTCATGATGGAGTTGTGTCATGAGCAGCGAGCAATTCCAAACCATCAGTGCGCATTCTGACATCAGACTTCATGGGTGGGTAACCCTCGGCGATACCCTTGGAAGGACATCGATGTTCAGGACAATGGGAAAGGAAGACAAACGACCTTCACGCAGTACGATGTTCACATAATCACTTGTCGTTTGAACAATTTGGTGTCGGATTTCGCCGCAGCTTCTTCTGGCCTCGACGTGGGTTCTCAAGGAGTTCTTTTCGCTTTGGAATTGATCGCAGTTCGCGCACGGTGCTGAGGAACTCAAAGATGCTGCGACTAAGGACGTAGTTTGACTTCTGGGGGCCGTGGAGGTGTACGTGCAACGAGTCCTCCATGGCAGTGTGTTCCACCTTCCTGCACCGTGCATCATTGCGCGTGAACCAATCGTCAAATTGGGATCAACATAACGTACAGAACTTGGAGGAGCACGACCATGCCTTCTAGTTCAACCTTGAGGAACGGAACTCGTTGAACAAGTACTGCTGCAAGGAACAGCGCAAACTGTGCTAATGAGTCCAACGGAGGATGGGAATCTGTGGGCCACCACGGGTGTGTCGGAAGGGGCGGTGTCGAGGGCGACTTGGGGTCATGGATGGCGAAGTCGGCTCTCTCGCGGCGGTACTTTTGAATGAGGACAAAGAGGAACGTTGGAAATGGCGCCTTGGCTTTAGCGTCGAATTCTGTGAAATATATTTTAAATGTTCATACAAATGGCAAGATAGATGCTGAAAATAAATACACACGACAACTGTACCTGAGTCATCCGAGTCTTGTGCATTGGGCACTTCAACCAGGCCCGTGGCGACGACGGAGTGCGCGCGGATGTCGATAACGAGATCCTTCAGTCGACGGAACAGTGCGATGTATGTGTTGCAAAGGGTGTGGAAGGCAAGTGCGGCGTTGTGTATCTCCAAGTCGCTGCCACTGACAAGAGTCGAGATCGACCCGTCGACCGGTGGCTTGTATCGAAGTACGCCAGGCGACAACGATTTGAATGCAATGTCCACAGAGTCAAATACCCCACTCAACTCGGTGAGAAGAAGGCTCAGCGACTGGATTTGAGAACTCGTGAACCGCTTGCCTTTGCGTGCAAGGCACACAGACATGACCTGTCGTGAACAATCAAACTACAACGTTCAGGAGATTTTGGGACATACGTCATTGAGTTTGTGCATGCTGAGGCGTTCTAAGCTCCCTGGCAAGTTGTACTGGAGTTGCTCTTCAGCTGTGGGTTTGTGGTATCGGAATGCATCCAGCAATCGCATCTTGGCCGTCGGGGTCTTGAAGTCCATGGCGCTGTCGTCCAAGTTCTAGGACAAACATTAGACCGAGAAGGCGCATCGCCATGACCTCAAAAAGACTCCACTGCCTCGCCTTTCGCAGACCACCTATACCGTCGAACACGGGTTGCTTTGGTTTCTCCTCCGACTTGAGGGCCGCCGGCCGCACAGGACACGGCGGAGGTGGCGGCTGTGGTGCCGAGTCCATGTGACTCGAAGATAAGTGCAAAATCTCGACAAAGTACGTATTTGCATGCGTACTTATCAAAGCATACGTTCCTCGTACTTCACAGATCGCACTTTAGAAATTCAGTTGAAGTGAAGTTCAAGGGTTGTTGTGCGGGACTTCGAAGAATCGGGCCATGTGATCAAGCCACCACTTCTGCGCATCGGCCTCGGAGATCTTCTCCTTGTCGAATATCACGGCCACGACTTGTTCTTCGTGGTTGTCTTCGCGTCGACCCATTTGCAGAGCGATACCCTCGCGGCCGGCCGCTTTGTCCGTCTTGCGATACATGGAATTCAGCTCAAACAGCGACGCATCTTGAAGGACCAAACGCGCTTTGGTTTCCATACCGGAGAAGTCGATCTTGTAGTCGCCGGCGGCTCCTGGAAACAATGCCGTTTCATCGTCTTCGACGTTGTCGTCGTCCTCCTTGGGCTCCTCGCCAGGCTCGAGATCATCATCGTCGTCGTCGTCATCGTTGCCGGTATCACCATCTAGTGTCATGGCCTTGGACGCTTTAAGCTCGGATCGTATGCCGTTTAATAGATGCGACGTGACTTCCAGCTTCGCGTCCACCCCTTTGCCGGTAGATTTCTTCTTCTTCAGAACAGGTTTCGGTGGTTTGGGCTGCTTGGGTTTCTCGACAAGGCTTCGCGACACTGGCCGCTTTTCCGCATCTGATGTGGTGCCTTGTGGGCGCGACTCCTTGAACGACACGCTCTTGGCGGCATTCTCGAGCTTCTTTTCGTTGAACGAATTTTGCTTGACGACAGAAGCAGGTTTCGGGCCTTTGTCCTCCGGCTTGTCCGACATGGTTTGCCGTCTATTGAGCAGATTCGGCTTGAACGTGAGCTCCTTTTCCTTTTCTTCACGCTGCCTCTTCTCCTCCGCGTCGACTTTTTCTTGCTTCTTGCGCAGCCATTCCGCCTGGCGTTCCATCATGCTCATGCTCGAGAATGTCTTTTCCTTGGAAATTGACAAAGGCTTGGTATTGCTTCGTTGGGAGCCGTCCCCACCACCGCTGCCACCACCCTCCGCTCCATCTTCCACAGCACCATCGGGGAGCTGCAGCAACGGTACTGCCTCGCCTTTGTTCGGGAGCACCACAAGTTCCTTGCCTGGTCGGAGTTTGCCGCGACTTGGGCTGACATTCTCTGCAGGCTCAGGCAAATCCTCCAACAGCAGTTTCACCGCTGGCACTTCTCGGAGCTCAAGCACTACACGAAGGAAAAGTCATGATACACCCGATGCATGACTCACGCTTGTACCTAAATGACTCCAGCAGCGATCGCGCGTCGCAGGGTAGAGATCGCCGCGACGGATTTGTCTATGGATGAGCTAGTAGACAGTCATGAGAGGCAAGAGACGGAGAAAAACGACATGGGATCACGCACATCTTCAGCGCCGTCGTCTGGAATATTGTCCAAGCTGTTTTGAAGAAGAAGCCACTCTTTCACGAAGAGTGTGCGATCTTGCCACACGCTAGGACTTGGTACTGTCGTCTCGCGCATGTACTGCAGCTACCATGGACCGTCCGTCAGTACATCATTACCATGAGCCTCGTCGTGTTACCAGTTGCAGCGTCATCGCAGCGGCGTTCCCATCATCCGCGGCTGCCATGATGGGCAAAGTATCGAGAGGAACGAAGTGATGCTGGTTATTTTGGGCTGGTTGGCTCAGATGAAACTGCTGCGGAGAACCGCACCGGTTTCGTTGAAGGGTCCGAGTGAAGGCGACACGGAAGAACGCTACTAAAGGCTACTGTCTATGGTGTCGCAAACATCACGGCGGAGCTTCCATTGCATGTGGAGATGGAGCGCAGCCTGCCGTTTCCGCGTTAGAGGCGGGTGTGACCTTTAGAAAAACTGGATCGGGATTATCCGAACAATTATCCGGATGTTCGCTGTTGTGTGTGACCTTCGACATTTTGGAATTGGCGCTGAAGGATTGAAGGATGGACACAACCGACGCGCCGCAAGTGATCGAGCACATTACCAAGAGCGTCAACTACACACCGTACGACGCGCGTTGGATCCCATGCTCTGCGCGATTCGTGTCCATGGGCATTCATCCCCGCGCCACCGGAGCGATCAATGTGTTTGCGTTGCAACAGGGTGAACTTAAGGTCGTCCACGAACTGGAAAAACAACATGGTGTCAAGTGCGGCACGTTTGGTGCATCGTCATTGGATGCTCGAAATTTAGCCGTGGGAGACTACGCGGGTGTGATGAGCATCTACGACTTTGAAAAGCCTGAAGTCCCCGTGTATTCGGCACAAGCTCACAAGTCCATCATCAACTGCATTGACGGATGCGGCGGCCTAAATATTGGGTATGGTGCCCCAGAACTTGCTACGGGTGGTCGCGACGGTACATTCACAAATATCTCGTTGCGAGCGTCGTGATGACAGAAGTATTCGTTAGGGTGTGTACGTGTATGGGACACCCGCGTGGCGAATCCTGTCGTGTCGTTGGAACCCGACCAAGGCGAGGCTGTGCGAGACTGTTGGACTGTTGCATTTGGTACGATAATTTTTCTTGAAGCAAACCGATCTTACCTCTGGTGTGCTAGGGAACTCCTTCAACGACGACGAGCGTTGCATTGCTGCTGGGTACGACAACGGCGACGTCAAGCTGTTCGACTTGCGCACAAATTCCATGCGATGGGAAACGAACGTGCAAAATGGCGTTGTCGGGGTTCAATTTGACCGCAAGGACATCGAAATGAACAAGCTTTTGGTCACGACCCTCGAGTCCAAGTTCCGCATGTACGACATGCGCACTTTCCATCCTTCCAAGGGATACGCGTTCATGAGTGAAAAGGTACTCCGTTGTGACTGGAAACCATATCCTCATCGAGTTGTCTCCAGGCACATAAGTCAACCGTGTGGCAAGGTCGGTTCATGCCACAAAACCGGGACCTCTTCATGACCGGTGGTGGCAATGGCGGCTTCAACCTCTACAAATAGTGCGTCCCAACCCTTCGTCTTACCGTGTTGACCATGATGTCATGTAGCCACTACCCGTCGTCACGAGTCACGCAAGATGCCGACGGCATCCAAATGGGTGTTGGTGGCACCGTCGAACTCCTCAACTCCCGTGTGCTGTCCACGCAGCCCATCGTAAGCATGGACTGGAGGTACATCCCACATCTCGTTCTTCCATGCAGATCACGGCACTCGCTCATGTTTTCTCTGTCACCGTAGTCCCGACCGCGAAGGGCTCTGCGTCATGTCGTGCCTTGACCAGACCGTCCGTGTGTACATAGTATCCAAGACTCACAAGTATTAATACCCTCTTTGAATGCATACATCCTGTTTTATCATCATATACAATAAAGTACGGGACATCGAAGTCATTCTTGATTGCTTATAACAGTTTAATTGACTTTTTGCAACGCTTTCACACTCCCAAACTTAATGAATCGAACATTTGAAAAAGGTGGCATTCACTTGGTCAGAAGCCCCGCCGGGCCGACACTCGTTGCCGTGAGCAATGGAGTGAACCCGAGGGTTCGGATGTCTTCGTCGGGCAGCCCAAAGTCGCGCATCTTGCTTTCGTACGTCCGCAGAGCATCGTTGTACGCCTTGCTCGCCTTGGCGACTTGATATTGCAGGTCTCGGATCTTGGTGTTCTTGGTAGTCAGCAGCGTATCGAGTTTCTCCGTCACGCGGGCGACTTCTCCGCTTTCGAGATGGGCCGCCATGAGGATTTCGTCGAGCTGCGCCTGTTTCTTGTTGTGCTGTTCCCCGTACGCACTCAATCGTTGCTCCAGGACCAAGTTCTTGTACTCGCACTTGGTTTGGACGCTGTGAATCGTGTGCTCAAACGAGTCGTACAGCGCATTCCGGCTCGCTTCCATCGTCTTGTACGCTTGCGTGAGGCTCTGGTGTTTCTTTCGAAGGTCCACAAGCTGCTTCTCTAGCAGCACCAATCGCGCCTTGGCGTTGCGCAGACTCAGGCGGTCCTTTTGCTCGTCCTTGAGTCCATGCTTGAGGCGCTCGACCTCTTGCACCGCCGCAGCCAGCGGCTCACTCAATCGTTTATTTTCGTGCGAGATGTCATGCATGAGCTTCGCGTTGGCCGTGGCTTTCTTCTTCATGTCGCTGATCTCGCGCTTGAGTGAGTCGATGAGGCGCAAGTTGTCTTTAGTGATGTCGTTGTAGTAGTTTTTCATCTGGGTGAACGCGCGCTCGTGGTTCTTCATTAAGTCGTTAATGTGCAAGTTCTTGCGCTCTTCGATTTCGTGGATGTCGACCTTGCGCCGCAACTCCAAATCCTCTTGGAGCTGCTCGAGGCGGGTTTGCAAACGCTCCTCCAGCGCCGCATTGTTTTTCTCAAATTGCTCGCGCAACTTGAGCAGGTTCTTCTCGTGCGACTGCTTCATCTGTTCGATCTCATCTTCGTTGCTCAGTTCGCGCTCCTTGAGCTCGAGTTTCAAACTCTGCTTGGCCCCCTTCAGCTTGTGTTCACGGTGCACGTGCATGTCTCCTTCCTCGTCGATGTGCGACAGACCGTCCGCCTTGACCCGTTTCAAGTTGTTTTTGTGCTCATATTCCAAATGCTTCACTTTTTGAATGTACACCTTGCAGTACATCACAACAATGTGTGCCTCGGTCCAGCACGAGCCGACGTACCCGCACTTCGACCCTGTGGTTGTCCTCCATCATCTCCATTTCACGGTCCTTTCCCATGATTTCCATGTCGTGGGTCTCGACTTCGCGACGTGTTATGTCGTAGAAGGATTGAATGGTGTCCTAATGCGAAGGTTGGTGAGTGGACGAGTGCCAACGCCACGATGGATGTCAACACCCACCCGCTCGTGTTGGACGTAGTTGCGGTCGATCTGAGACTTGTCCAGCTGCTGCCGCAGCATTTGAGTGACTTCTTTCAGCATCTCAACGTCCATGGTATCGTATTCTACAGCATGACGTGCACTGACGAAGCAGTGCGTCAACCACACATACCTGATGGCTCTTCTGGAGGCGGCGCTTCCTCCTACAACGTCCACCCACGGGTATACACGTACGTGATATCATGTACACATGCATACCTTCTTGCCCTTCTTGCCTTTCTTCCCCTTCTTCGCCATCGTGGGTCTGCCGCCGCGATTACCTGACGAAAACTGCCATGACCGTTTCACTTTGAGAAACCTCTTTAACTTGATACCAGAACGGCTGTTTGGTTGGCCAAAGAACCTTTCAAATTCGATGTCACCCTTTCAATGGACTTCGGGACAATTCGAGCATGCGGCGCTTCTTGTCCACGACGGTGAATGCAAACGAAGTGAGCAAGTTCACTCGGGCCGCCAAGTACGCCCCTCCCCACTGCTGCTAGACTTATCGATTTCTCGCCCTGATCTTCCTGTGTCTGTTTGTAGCGACTGGTGGAAGCCAGCTAGCAACACGGGTGTTGGTTTATTGCACCAGCTAAATCCGACGCGTGTGAGCTACATCCGCAGCCACGCGATGAAGCACTTTGGAAAGGACATGAAACGCGATGCCGCCTGGCCGTTGAAAGGCCTACGCACGCTTGATGTGGGCTGCGGTGGCGGCATTTTGTCGGAATCGCTGGCTCGATTGGGTGCTACCGTGACGGGTGTCGACCCTGGCCAAGCCAATATTGACGCAGCAAGTGCGCATGCGGCACTGGACTACGAAACGGAAGACATTCGGTACATTTGCTCGACGGCAGATGCCCTTGTGGCACAAGGCGAAACCTTCGACGTCGTGTGTGCGTTGGAAGTGGTCGAGCACGTGAACGACGTCCCTGCGTTCATCCAGTCGTTGGCCCAGCTTGTCAAGGTACTATTGTCATGATGGTCGTATCTGTCGATGCTCACGGAAAACATAGCCGGACGGCATGTTGTTCATGTCGACAATCAACCGAACGGCGCTAGCGTACCTGACCACGATTGTCGCGGTGGAGCAAGTTTTGCAGCTTGTGCCCCAAGGTTCTTTTGCCGTGTGCTTATCGATTCTAATTCCGCTGGATAGGTACGCACGAGTGGGCCAAGTACATCCAGCCGCACGAACTCACGACGTGGATTCAAGAGGTAGGTAGTGTGGAGCCAGCCTCAATAACGTCTGCGTGTAGCATGGCTTGCATGTCTCGGACGTGTCAGGGATCGTCGGTGATCCGTACGTGCAGGGGTGGAAGCTGCACCCGACGTGTACCGAGGTCAACTACATTCTCGCCGCGTCGCGCCAACCCGTAACTCCATAAAGCGGTGTCATCAAAATTGTATATACATATAAAAGTGTAGCTGCTTCCAAAGTGGGGGCGTCCTCAGGCAGCGTCGTTGACGAGCAAGTACCCTGAGTCGTGAAGCGGGAACCTTCGGTCTTCGATGGCGACGTAATCACTGTGGAACGACGACGACCTCGCAGCTACCGACGCGGCCTTGGCAGCGACCTTCATCTTGCCCCATAGCGCACGGAGCGATGCCTTGATCAAGGCGTGGTGGCGCGACGTTTTGGACGCTTCCATTGAGCCGACTTGGTCGTCGTAGGGACTTTTCCACAGTGATCTGGGACCGATCTCGCACGCGACGACGACGCCAGCTTGTTCTACTCTTCGACGCTCGAAAGCTTGGTAAAGTTCTACATTTAGATGCCCAGCTATATATATATATGTGTGTGTGTATACATGGCCCCAGTACACGTTCGAGTGTCTGGACTTTGAAGACGATGGCGCTGCAGGCTGTGGCTGAACTTCCAAGGACGACGTTGTTCGCTGCACAGGAAAGGAACAGCAATGTGTCCATGTGCACTCACTCGGATGCTTTTGTTTTGATTTCTACGGGCGGTGGATGGTGCGCTTCAGCGGCTTGAAAGCACAGGTCAAGCGCTTGTAATTTGCCGTCGCTGTTGTCCATCGCTTTACGCATGCGATGGTAGAGAACGCGGCGCCCCCGGGAACTTGATGGCCAGTTGGCTGGATCGGCAACCACCTGCAGCTCCTCATACTGCGACGCGTAAGCATCTACAGTCACGTTGGGAGTGGCAGGCGAGGCGACTGTCGTACTGTTGGGGGCGAACGCAATCGACACGGGGCCGTCCTCTGCACACAAGCTACCCGTATAGAGCGGTGATGCGGGCGATTCACGCCATTATGAGCGCAAGTTTGCATCGACACCTGATCAAATGCAGCGTGTGCCGAGACACGAATGCACATGGGAAGGGCATTGTTGTCGAGCTCGTGGGAATTTCGACGATGCTCACGACCGAGTCGGGTGCGTTGGCGTTCTCAACAGCCCACAGCACCCCCGTCGCACCTGCGTCGACTAGCTTCGCAAGCTACGTTGACGGGTTAGACATGGATGGAGGGAGGTCGGGTACTTGGGCTTCGATGGGACACGAAGGGCTGACTTGCGACAGGACATACAACCCTCGCACCCACACCAACGACGTAAAGAGGCACAAATTGCCTGGCACGATGACAAGGGGATGTTGCAACAAGTCGAGGGCTCCACTCGTGCGCGCTTTGACAAACTAGTCATGACATCGCGATGCTTCGATCGTATGCATTGCAGCAGTCGCTCACCTCGGCTGAATGTGACGTTCCATCTTGTGACACAATTGTGAGGTCGCCGGACGTGGCCTCGATCAGCATCGCGTGCTTCTCCGACATCGTGATCGCGACAAGAGTCGGGTCACGGTATCGCTTAGCGCACGTGTCCGATACGACGACTTGGATCGTTGCGGGGGCAGCGGCAGTGGCGCTCGTGGTGAGATCGGCCACGTACCGGCCTAGGTGGCACATCGAGAACATTTTCCCCATTAGAATTCATCGCATATGGCCACATACATCGCACCATCACAACCTTACCTGCTTCTTGCGACACCATCACGATCGGCGTGCGAATCGTTCCGATCCACCCGCGCGGACTCAACACACTCTCGATTTTCTTTCCTTCGTGCTGGACCAAAATCACACCAAATCCACCGCTGCGGCCCACGACGAGAGCTTGCTGATGTGGCGAGCACTGTCGAGAGCTCTAGATTGGATACATCAGTGTTGTGCGTAGTCTGCGGTACTGAACCTGCACGAGAACGAATCGACCCGTAACGTTGTTGTTGAGCGGCAAGCAGGCGTGAGTTGGGTCCGCCAGCACGATGGGATACAGCTCGCATGCAATCGCGTCACCAAATTCTGAAACTAGCGCGTACAGCTCCGTCGACCGCTGGTTTCCCTGCGCCGCCACCTGAGGGGCCCACGTGAACGGAGAAGGTTTTTCATGCAAACGAATGGCTTCATACCACAAAGTTGATGCTCTCCACGTCGTGATTCATGCTGGCAGATTCAAGCGGTACGCATCGTGACGTGTTATGCGCGCGGAATGTCAGTTTCTTCGGAACGTCGGCATCGCGAATCCAATTCACGACCGTGTGCAATCCCGCGCCTTCGGTCAAGACATCGTTGACTCCGACAAGCGCATCCCCCACCTAGGCCACTTGTGTTGAGCCATTGGATAGATCGCACATGTACCTCAACAAGCCCGCTCGCTTCAACGGCGCGGTCGCGCCCATTCTCATCTTGGACGAACGACAGCACTTGCAGTTTGTCTGAGAGAATGACCCCGAGAGGGTCGGTTGTGTGGACCACAACGACATACTCTAATGCGACGCCGCCGCCGCACTGCTGGGCATGACCGTTCGCATCGTCATTTGAGGCCGATATCGTCACCATGGCCAAGAGGAACGGACCGACAAGGCGTTGCCATCGTCCCATCGGCGGCGGCACCCCCATGAAACCGTCAATGTTGCAGCAAAATGGGCGAAACTGTTTCTCCCTCAAATCCCCAATTTGTCCCATGTGGGAACCACAAACTCAGAGTGTAGGTCTGCAGAAACGTGAGAGTGTTGGTATGGATGCAGGCAATAGTTAACTACGGCGAAATCACGAGGCCGAGAGTTTCTTCGCCGATCTTGGAGATGCCGCAGATGTCGCAAAGAGAGCCATGGAACTGCGCTTGGTACGAGGCGGCGCAGTAAGGACAACGGGTATCGTTGCCAGCGCCAGTGTACAGCGGCGTGAGGGTGCGTGCACAGAGCGTAAACCCCTTCGAGTCACTGTAGTCGACCTGATGCTCGTTGCGGGCCTCCTTGGTCGCCTTCATGGCGACCTTCTTGGCCGTTTGCTGCAGCTTGATGTTGCGTTCTGTGTTGACTTCCGGGATCTCGAGCAAGCGCGCGCAGAACGACGACGCTGTGATAAAGTTGTTGGCTTTGAATGCGTTGGTCATCGCACTCTTGAGGGTGAGCACCATGTGCGACGGCTGGAGCTTGCAGTGTGTCCAGTACGCGCTCAATTCAATGTTGCGCTTCGGGTTTGACTCGAGCGGCACCTCGTTCAGCTGCGCACGGATGCGACACGCGAGCAGGTACTCGCGGCAAATGACGGCGAGTTCCTTGACTTGCGCGGCCTGTTCCTTTGATTCGACCGACAGGAGCGGGATAGCGTGCAGAATCGACTGGCTCAGGGTCGCCACTTCGTCAAATTTCGCACCAGTGAAACTTCGGTACGTTTCCTTGAGCACGTTCACCAACGAGTGCACGGAGGTGGCGACAATCGGCTCGGTTGGCGACCGCTGCACCCATGTGCGTAAAGATGCGATGTTGCCTTGCGTCGGGACGCTTGCAGAACTGCCGGCGTAGATGCTGAGGAATAGCGGCTTGAGCGGCTCGAAGTTGACCACACCAATTTGTCGATGAAGCAGCTGCATGGCGGTCTCAAACGATCCGGCAGCCACGTGGTTGGCAGCGACGGATGAGTTGCGTGTCCATATCGAAGGGACTGGGGGGCCAGCCGTGGGCGCGACCACAAAGTCCGAGGCCGACGAGGTCGAGTGGTCATGGAACATATCCCCGCCGTCTACCGACGGTCGTTCCTCTCCGTCACTGAAGAGCCCGTCGTCTTCGTCGTCCCAAGCGCCTGCATCCGCTTCTGCCAGGAAATCGTCCGACGCGCGACGAGCGGTGGCGGTCGAGTCGGAAGTTTGTGCTGGTTGGGGGTGTTGCTGCTGTTGCTGCTCATCGTACAACGTAGTTCGGCTCACTTGGGCGTCAGCAGCTGCGGCGTGGTCGGTCATGGTGGGTTCACTGAGCTGCACGAGAGGCCAGTTTTCTTGGGTCAAATCGCTGACCGACGACGCCGGCAAGAGCAGTGCAGCGTCGGGGAGGATTTCGCGAGCCAAAAATGCCGCCACGTCGAAGGATGGGTCGTGCGCTTCAAAATGAGCGCGAAGGCGGGCGACGTGGTCGTCGAGGCCATGCGTTGCGGCAGTGAGGAGAGCCAGCGCGTGCTGACCGGCAGCTTCGAGCGCGACGACGCGTTCCGGAACATCGCCAAGGTACAACGCATTGTGGAATCGCGACATGATGTCCTGGCGAAGTTCGGCGATCTTGAGCATCTTCTTGAGCTTGTCGCGATTGCCCGTGATCAAGTAGAGGAACGAGAGGCGTTCAAAGTTTTTCGTGCGCTGGTACGCCATTTCGACGACTTGAATGTTGCCCTGGCGAAGCGCCTCGACGCCGAGCTGGTGCCAGCACTTGGCGTCGTCCAATTCGTAGGCCGAGTTGAGTGCGACCTCCAAATTGCCGCACGAGATGGCGAGTTTGAACCGCGTTTTGTCATCGTTGACGAAATGCAGCGCCACTTCGGGGTACCCCTTTTGCGTGAGGTACGTGATGATGGCTTGGCCGCATAGCCGCGAGTGCTTGACCATGCGCATGACGGTCGTAAATTGCTTGGCGGCAAGGGCGAGCTTGAATTCGCATTCGGTCAAGTCAATTTGCAAGATGCGCATCTTGGCGTCGCGGTCGAGCGCGTACAGCTTCGACTCGACTAAGTGCGTCAGGTACACGGGCGCTTCAAGTGTGCGGATGAGGCCGCTGTCGCCGTTCGTCAGCGCATACTTGATGTGGTTCTGCGTCGTATACACAAACACGTTGGTCGGGCCCCACACGCCACTCTTGACCTTAACGACTTCAGTCACGGTGCACAGATGCTTGAGCTGCTTGTCGGCAATGTAGACAGAGTGCTTGGAGAGGAGGGCAACGTACTCGCCCGAGGCGCTCCACACCACGTACTTGACGCGGGGAGCGACGACGTCGGCAAGAACGCGGCGGCTGTCCGTGTCGTACAGCACAATCTTGTCGTCGATGCGGAGAAGCACGCGACCGACGGTGCCGCCGGGGAACAGGGCGTCCGTCGTGCCGTTGGGTGGTGTGATCTTCTTGACGATTTCGTTTTGCAAGTTCTTGATGACCAAGTGACGGGACTTGTCCAGGACGGCAAAGCGCTGACGGGCGACAAACACTGCATACAATGCCGTGCCGCGGGTCGAATCGGACACGTCGTTGTTTGTCGGCGTGAACGTAACGAGGTCGTAGGACCCACCTTCGACATCGCTCGTGAGCAGAATCGAGTTGGACGTCGCGTTCGGCGGGTCGTACGGATTGAAATGCATGTACCGAGGCAACTGGCCGACCTGGCCACCCCCCGCGCGACGAATCGTCGCGACCGGGTTGTCGCTGCCCGTGCCAAAGTGGTACTTGCGGACGTAGCGGTCCTTCACGTACAGCACGCCGTTCTCGACCAAGTCGAGGGCAGGGCGTTCGCGCTCGAGCTTGAACACAATCATGCCGGAATCGTGACCGGCCGCGAGCAGATTCTGCGTCGGGTGCGCTTGGAGCATCCAGAACCGATCGTTTTCCCGGCGGAATGTTTGCAACCCCATGCGCTTTGCAATGTCCCACACGCGGATGCTGCGATCTTCAGAGTTGGATATGATCAGCTCCTGACGTGGATGGAAGATGACGCACGACACGTTGTTGGTGTGGCCGCGCATCGTGTCCACTTCCCATGCCTTGGTGTCGTTCATGCGCCAGAGCTTGACTTGTCGATCGTCTGACCCCGACACGATCAATGGCAGCGTCGGATGGAACGACGCCCAGTTCACGCCACGGTCATGACCTTCCAACACGTACTTGACGACGGCGTCCGTGGCACCAAAGATATCAGTTCCGGATCGTCCAAGTCCGTGAGGGCTCGGAACGGGAATCGAGTCTTCGAGGGACGATGGCGCGCCGCGGACAGTCTTTTTGCGCAATCCTGTCGTATCCCACACACGCACAGTTTGATCCAACGAGGCCGAGACAATAAGGTCTTCCTTTGGGTGGAATTGACAGCTCATGACGTAGTGGTTGTGACCCGTGAGCACCGACACACACGACCGCGACTGCCAGTTCCAAATGCGAATAGTCTGGTCGTCGGAACACGAAACGATCCACGGGTACTCATGGTGGAATTGGACCGTGCGGATGTAGTCCAAATGACCCAGCAGCGTAAAGAGACACCGACGAAGCTTGTAATCCCAAACCTTGATCTTGTAGTCGTCCCCACCCGAAACAAAGAGCGGCTGAGTCTTGTGGAAGTCGACGCTGCGCACAGGGCCGTCATGCTCGTCAAAGCGATCGATGAGGGTTCCCATGCGGAAGTCCCAGAGCTGGATTACACCATTATGCAGCGACGTGAGCACCCAAGGACGCGAAGGATGGAAGCACAGTCCCTTGACGCGGTTGCTCTTGGACTCGAACTTGGTCAGCATCTCCAAAGTGATCACTTCCCCACATTCCCCTTCCTCAATTCCAACTTGGTGGCACGATATGATTCGGCAATCCAAAATTTCAACAATTGATTGGCTAAAATTCATTATCCGACAAATTATCCGGATTTTGAGGTGGACACTGGGCGATACCTCGGCTCTCCTCCATACAGGGGCGTCAGGGGTTGCCAGCGTGCGGCGTAGGGAGAAGGGGCAGCACGTCCATCTCGCGTGGGCGAGAGGGGTCTTCGAAAAACGACTTCAACAGAGAAAGATGTCCCCCCACTCGATAGCAGCAGTTGGGTGTGCAAAACACGTCACACGTTCCAACCTTGACAAGGGAGCTTGAGGGGTACTTCGTAGTATATGCAAATGGGAGAATCGTACAGTACGTCATGGCGACGCTTGCTAGATGTCCCAAACCAGTGTTTTCATCGCTCAGCCAGGGCGAAATGCCATCTCATATTGCAACGAGAACATGTGAGCAGTTTTACGGCAGACTTGGCAATGCCGGTGTGGTCGCATGGGACCTGTGGAAGACTCTCCCTTGCGTGAACCGTTGACGAATTGGGGGGAGTAGCGCGAATGTGGGGGACTTGGTGAAAAGTGTGAGGAGGGGGGGGCATCTCTTACCGTCCACCAGCGTTGTTTTCAAGCGAGATTGGCAGGGGGGCTACGCACACATATCTCGTGGCGCTCGCACAGGACGCACAGCGCTCGTTCGGGACAGGCCCGGGGGCGGGGGCGGCGGCCGCCAAGTGCGGCGAAGGGCTTGGCGGGTGTGTAGTGCATACAGTATATCTTATACAAGTGCAGCAGGTATGCAGTGTTAGAGGCGAAACGAAATGGATTCTAGAGACAAGTTCCTCCGAAGGGTACTGAATATTAAAGTGTATCGGAAGAGAAAGGTTCTTCCACCAATAGTCCACGACGACGTTACTACCAAACAATTCCAGCCAATGGTCACAACAAGTCAGTAGGAAAAAAAATTCCATTCCGAACAAGACAAACGTAGGGCCCAGTTCTTCTTTTGGGCGGTTCGGTCGGAGAGAGAGAGAGAGATAAGCATTGAGCGCACACACGATCACCCCGCGGCGAGCCTATCTACACAAGCACCATGTCAGAGGAAGAGGCAGACTGCTGTCCGCTGTGCATGGAAGAACTCGACCTTACAGACAAGACCTTTGACGCATGTCGGTGTGGCTACCAAGTAGGTTGACCGCGTGCCGACACGCTGTTCGTGGTCGACGCTGAACGGCCTTGTGTGCAGGTGTGTTTGTGGTGCTGGCATCAAATTAAGAACGAGTACAACGGGCTTTGTCCAGCCTGTCGGGCGCCGTACTCGGAACTCGCCAAGTCCAAGGGGAACGTCGACAGAGAAGAGTACGTGGCCGCGACGGTCCCGCGTCGGTGTGTCCAACGATCGTCGTGTAGTGTGGTGCGGCGTACGAAACAGAGAAAACAAAAGGAGAAGATTGAAAAGAAAGCTGTCGCGCCGCCGAAAGCTGCCCCGATCAACCGCAAGAGTCTTGTCAACGTGCGCGTCATGCAGAGGAACCTCGTGTACGTCATAGGACTACCCGTGCATTACGCCGACGAAGAGGTACATCTTGCTGTCCCGGCGGCGGACGCAGCGTGATATCGTGTCTACTCGTAGATGCTCCGGTCCAAAGATTGCTTTGGGCAGTACGGTCGCATCGTCAAGGCCGTCGTGAACAAATCTCATCTAAACACAGACCGGAACAACGCGACCGCGAGCGCGTATATTACATTTGCACACAAGGCCGACGCTCAGAACTGCATCGACCTCATTGACGGCTACGTGTTGGACGGGTCGTTGCTTCGGTACCCGTCGCCTCCCGATGGCGTGTTTGGCTCACCCACGTCGTCAGGGCGTCATTTGGCACAACCAAGTACTGCAACTTTTTCCTGCGCAACTTGTCGTGTAACAATCCCGAGTGCCTGTACCTGCACGAGCTCGGCGAAACAGACGACAGCTTTACGAAGGAGGAGATGCAAACAGGTTGGGCACGAGTGGAAAATCGCACCAACTCGATGGACAGCTCACAGCCAATGTGTCGTAGCGGGCAAGGGCTGCTTTCGCGAGATAGGACTATACGAAGACCGACGAGGCAACGCGTTTCCCCATCTTACACCGGCCATGCGCGAAGCCCAAGTAGTCGACGGCAAGGCCCCCCAGGCTCGACCGACGGCCGTGGCATCGGACGCCCAACGTAAAGCACAGAGCGCGGCGGCCATTTCCAAGCTCAAACTACACACAGAACAAGACTCCAAGCCCCGACCAAAGCAGCACGACTACGCAGCAGCTCCTGCACCCGTGCCGACGACTGCACCGACTTCATCCACATCGCCATCGAGCCCACACATTACACAGACCGAAGCACAGACAAAACCTGTGCTGTACGTTGATACGAGCAGCACTGGCAAGGCGCTGCCACCTGCCACAAGCCCTACCGCTGACGAGCCACTATGGGCACAGTCGTTCCCACGGGTGACCCAAGCGTCGAACGAGCCTTCACAGCGACCGATCCATCACGTGTTTAGTCCATTTGGCATGGGTTTTGACGGTGGAATCGGCCGTGTGCACCAGCAACAGCCGCCCCTGCAACCCCCGCAACATCACAGTGCGCCGCCACCTCCGCCATCCTCTGGGGACAAGACGGCCCACGTGTCTGCCTGGAGTTTCGACCCGCTCTTCTCGGACAGTCGCCAAGCCCCCGTGTCGCCCCTGCATCCGTCGCCGCCAGTGTTTGAATTTGCTGCCGTGGATTCTGCGTTCACCCCTCGCAACGAATCATCCGAAGCGCTGGCGGGACTCCTGGGGGTCCAGTTGAGCGCGAAGCCTCTGCTGACCGGAAGCATGATGCCGCCGCCAACCAGCGCGATTGCCCCTCCGACTTCGGGGGGCAAGCGTGGGTCTCGCTTCAGTTTTGCCAACGCTGGAGGAAACGAACCCGCGCCGTCGTCGCAGCCGTCGCCCGTGATGGAAGATTACAACCCGTTTGGAGGCATGTACCGATCGCCGGAAAAAATGTTTGACGGCGCGGGGTCGGCAACGTCGTCGTCGGGGGCGTTTGCACTGTCGATGGGTCCTCCGGACGCATCTTTGTCTGGCATGGCGTTCCTGCAGCAGATGCTCCCGAACGTCAACATTAGCTATGGCCGCGAACCCACCGAGCAGCACATGCACCGACCGGCGTACACGCACTCGTTTGAACAAAAGAGTTCGTGGACGAATGGGCTGGACAGTTCGCGCACCGACAACCCGTTCTGGTCGCAAGGCAGTTCGTTGGATGCGCCGCCGCCGTCGTCGTACGCGTTTCACGACCCAGCAATCGTCCACGGTGGTGGCAGTGTCTTTGGCGGGAGCGCATTTTACCAGGACGACGCGGCGGTGCAACAGCAGAAGAAGCCGTTTGGTCGATCGTTTGCCGCCAGTCCACAGCACCACATGAACACGGGGCGCAGTTAAAACAAAATCGACTGGTTTGACTTAGCTGTGCAATCAACACTAGTTGGCTGCCCCGTCGTCAGTCGGCTCGACGACAGGGTCCACATGGACTGGCCGCGGCGACAGCACGTTGATGACTTTGGTGGACGAGTACCCGAGCACGCGGCGGACCTTTGGGTACAACGACGAGAGCACGGGAATGCTCTCGACGACCGACTTGAGGTCCCAGTGGTCTGTGTGCGAGATGACCTGCACACCAGTGGTGGGGCATCGGTCGACGACGGGCAGGCGATCGCACCTGGTGGTTTTTCACGTGGAGAATCGTGAAAATGCGAATCGAGCAGCCAAAGTAGTGGGGAAACGGGCGAAATCGCCCCGACGCGACGCTGGCCCCGTGTGTTGTTAGCGTCGGCAAGACATGGGACACGTACCTATCGATGGTCAGGATGTCGCCGGCAAACGACGCGCGCAATGTCGTGGCGGTGTAGCTGTAAAAGATGGTTTTCAACGCGCGGAATTGCGCGGCGATCTTGTCGCGCCCGTGGACTAGACGTGCGTGAGACGGATGATGGCAACGACGGCGGCGACCTGTGACGATGGGATCGGAAAAGACCGCGTCAGGGTGGTAGTACGTGTCGACGATGGTGTCTGTGTCGAGTGTGCCGACGTCGTAGAGAGGCATGACCTTTTCGATCGCATCTGTGACGTTGTTCATGACCACTGGCGCGAACTGGCAAGTGTGATCTCGTTGGGGGGGTGATCCCGCCGTTAACCACATGCCGTTCATTGTCTCACACTCAACGGGCCAACCTCGACAAGTGGGGGGGCCGATCGAGGACGAGGTTGCGGGGGCGCGACCGGCGACGTGCACGGGCATTGAGTGGGGTGGCAGCCGTGTGGCCAAAGGGGAAAGGAAGGGGCGGCAGAATGTCGGGGAAGACGACGGCAGCGAGCACACTACCTGGTGAAGCACGCCATCCTCGAGTGCCAACGCATCGAAAGAACAACACGGTGTGTGCCACCCAAGCTAGAGTATGCTCTACGGACGGCGACAAAAACGCCAGCGGCAACGGCTTGGTTGTTTATGCCCGTCGGCAGAGGGGCAGGACGAATACACTGGGAATCGAGGGTTCATGTTGGGGAAAAGAGCACGGGCTACACGGCGGCCGCGCTGTCGTCCGTCTTGGACTCTTCCAGCTGCAACAACTCGGCGGGCATGGCCGGCAATGGCCTTGGCGACAAAATCTTGACCACCTTCGTGGACGAGTACCCGAGGACGCGGCGCATCTTGGGATATACCGACGAGATCACCGGCACGTTTTCCACGACGGACTGGACGTCCCAGAAGTCGGTGTGCTGGACGATCTGCATGCCAAGGCAACGTCATGGACGGCGACGGGTCGAGACGACGTGCTACCTTGACGTCTTTCACTTCGAGCACGGTAAACATGCGAAAGGAGCATCCAAAGTACTTGGGAAGGAACTTGAACGTCGCGGACAAGACACTGGTCATGACAGATCGTGGACGGGATGACGGTGGATGGAGCGCGCGACTTGCCTGTCTACGGTGAGGATGCGAGTGCCCGCGATGGAACGATGTAGGACGGAGGTGCCACAGCTTTGAAACACGTAGGGCAGGACGCGAAACTGCGCGGCAATGTTGTCGCGGCCATGGACTGGTGGGGTTTGAGGGGGAGAGCCTGAGCACTACAACAGCAACGAGATCGTACCTTTCACGATCGGGTCGGAAAAGACCGCGTCAGGGTGGTAGTGCGCGTCGACGATCGAGTCGATATCCTGTGTCTCCGAGTTGTACAGCGCCATGACGTTTGCGATCACGTCGAGAGCATTCATGGTCGTGTCGAGGTCGTGGCGCGCACTTTGTCGACCGTGGCAAGTTCAATTTCGCCACCGTTGGCCGTGGAACAGAAACCAATCAGAACAATTCCGTTGGATTTGGCGACAGGATGGCGGCGGCTGGGTCTCCAGTTGTGGTGCGCGAGGGCGCCGAGCCGTGGTGGAGGGCCAGTAGGTGTGCGAGCGCCACGTTGCGGTCGACCCTGGCGTCCTGGATGCGGCGAGCTCACCAGGCCGACCACGACCGCATAAAACGGCAACGTAACGGGCGGGAAATCCACATGGCCGCCCGATGTCGCTGCCGCCAACGACGAACGATGACTTGATGGAGGAGCTGTATCCGACGCGTGTAGCTCCCTGGCGCGTACAGGAAGCTGCCGCGGATGGGCCTGCCATCCCAAGACCTCTAGAGGACCTTGTTTGCGAAGAATGCGAGAAGCGGCAGGCTGTGTACAGATGCCTCGACTGCCGCGAAACCTTGTGCCACAACTGCGCCAACGCGATTCATATTGTACGTCCCCATACACATGACTTCACTCGAATCTCTCATTTGGGGGCACAGATCCAAGTGTACGCAAGCCATGCCATTCGCCACCTGCAGCAAGGGGACACTGGATTCGTCGCCGGTTCCCGGTCCGCGCCGCCATTCCATCTCACGCCGCCACCGACGCTGGCATCTCTACACATCCATTCGTTGCGGTGGGGCGATATCGTGACCTTTCGCGATCCCATGCTTGCCCGAGGGCTCCTCTTTGGCACCGTCGTCGAAGCCGACCAGCCGCGTCGCGGTGACCACCACAGCCAGTTCGTTCGAGTGTTGTGGATTCGGGGGGTCCTTCCACTGCCCAATGCGACGTACTTGGCTGTACTCACCCTTCCGCACGGCTTCTGGCCGATTCCGATCCAGAGCTACGTGAGCATGTACCATGCATACCGGGCTGCGGTCGCGGCCGAACGGCGGACGCGGAAGCTATGGCGGCGGGAAAAGTACGCTGGTCGACTGCGCGACTTGCGGCAACTCGTTCAGTTTCCGAGCGAAGCGCTCTTGCGGGAAATCTTGGCCGACATCCACGCTGCTTTAGACAACGTGATGGATGCACACATGGCACGCGACGACTTCTTGTCGCAAGTGAGCCACCCGCCCCTGAGCGTCGAAGGCGACGAAACCTTGTCGGTTGAATCCGATGCGCCATACCCGCCGACCCACCGCGTTCGGGTTGTGCTTGTCCCGGCAGAGTCGCTTCGTACACTCGACGCGTGTCGACAGCAGCACCTCCACAACGTCATTGGGCACATGGTGGACCTGTACATCGGCGCTGCGTGGAAGGCACTCGTGCGGAACATGACCGAGGTAAGTGTCACGCCATTGTCGAAGAGCGGCACCATGGGGTCGCGGTGGAGGGCTGCCGTGAGGCGAGTTGATATGCGGCAACGTTGTAGGCCCGACGGAGAGATCGCGACGCTGTCGAAAATGCAAACGCGGCGCATATTCAAGCGTGGTTTAGGCATATGTGGCGCCGGCAAGTTCAACGGCGCATGGCAGAAGGGCGGTCGAGGTACTCTTGGACTTCCTACTCGTTCCGCCGACCGATTCAACGCTATGTCAGTGGAATGGATGCAATCGAAGTGCTGCGGCGCGCACAGAGCCGTCGTGATGCAGTTCAAAAGATGGATGCCATTTGGGCTAAAACGCTCCGTCGACTCAAGTGGCGGGGCGTGCGGCGGTGGAAGGCTGTCACCGAAGCATTGCATGTACGTGTTGACAGTGTCGCTGCCGCCGCCGTCGTAACGAGTGACATGGTAGGAGTACATTGCCCCTCGGGACGCCCCGTGGCATCCAGGAATGGGTGTGCGGCTGCACAAGCTGCCTCGAGCATACGCGCACATGAAACCCGACGGTAGCCTGGCGGTCGAGGACATCACAAAGTACAAGCAATTTCGCCAAAACCACAGTGGCCCCACGGCGTCATCGTACTGGATTGTGCGAGGTACGGCGTCTCTGCATCAACGTTCTCTCATGCGCGATGGAATGGTAGAGCGCATCCTCTTGGGCTCGTACCCTTGTGGTCCAGCCTTTCCTGACAAGCGTGGGAAGCAGCGCGTCGCCGCCCGCTCGGACAGCATCACGTGCATGCTGCTCGAACAAATTGGGACGTTTGTGTGTCTCCTTGAAGACGCGGAAGTCCGGCACCTTGAGGCCGCGCTCCCGCCCGAAGACGTTGCACCCACCGACAGCCACACCAACCCCAACGACCCAACCGTGCCACCGTTTGCATTCAGCGCCATGCTCCAACTGCGCCATGCCAAGCTCCGCGCGGAACTCGAACACGCCGTCGTCGCGGCCGAAAAGTACATGAATATGGCGACCAAGACCTTGGACCAACTGCAACAACGAGGACCAGAAGTGGAGGATTTTGTCATGGATCTGAGTGTGAAAAAGAAAGCGCTGGCACAGAACAGCCTGACCCAAGCCGTCGCGACCCTCAAACAACTCCAGCCTCTACACATCCTACACATTCCCATCGCCCACAATCACGCCCCTCGTGAGCCCGACCTGCGCCGCCACCTGCAGCTCCTTGAAACACGCCTGCGCGGTACGTGAACGGATCGGCGTTTTTGTGGTCAACCTACGTTGTGTTGACTGTAGATGGAGAGAACTTGTACATTTTCAGTCGTGAAGGTCGCGGGCGAACGGGCCTGCTTGGAGCGCTCCTTCTTGGCCGTTTGTATGGCCTAAGCCCGATCCAAGCATTGGAGCGCCAGCAGCGTTGCCATGACTGCCAGCGCGCGGTCGCAGGCCTCTCGTCCACCCGATTGATCTCGTCGCCTGAAGCCCAGATGCAGATCCACATGGTGCATCAATTTCTCCGAACCAGGACCGACACCATCTACGCCAACGTAGTCACGACTGGCGAGGACGGCGCATATCGCGTCGTGCGAGCCCAGCGCCGCGGCCTGGGCGTCCAGAGCTACGTAACGAGCATGGGCTTCATGGTGGACGCATTTCCAAACGCGGACGCCATTGCAACTGAACACGATGCGGACGTTCGTGCGAACCGAGCTGCCAAGAAAGAAATTCGTGCCATGCAACTTCGGTGGCGACGGAGGCAGCAAGCGCAAGAAGCCGCCAAAATGGCCGCTCTCGACGCCGATGCCCGTCCTCCCGGCTTTGATGCAACCGCTTCCCCAAACGCTGACGTCGATTCCGTTGTTGCGGTCGTGCTGTCCTAGATGATCGAGTGGCTGGTCTCTTTGGCCAGCTGTCAAACCGATGCAGAATTTCCAGTGGCCGCAGCAGAAGACCATCCCAAGAGGGTGGCAGACGCACCGCCGATGGAACGCGGCGTCCTCCCGCAGGACAAGGCAGACCACGCACATGCAGAAAGCTAAACTAACCTATATTAATTCAAGACGCTGTCGATGAGGTCGACGTGAGACTGGTCGGGGAACTTGGGCAACGAGATGCCGCAGATCTTTTGAACGACACGCATGACCTGGCACGAGTACCCGAACTCGTTGTCGTACCAGACGTACAAGATGACCTTGTTGCCACGGACAATGGTGGCTTGGCCGTCCACGATACCGGCGGCGCGGTACCCGACAAAGTCGGACGATGCCGCTTCGTTCGAGTTGATAAAGTCGATTTGGTGCTGCAGAGGCGAGTTCAAGCTCAACTTGGCCGCGTACGCGTTGATGTCGGCCGCGGTGAACGCGCCGGCCTTTTCCGGGTTCAAGTGCAGCGTCATGATGGCCAAACTCACGTTGGGCGTTGGCACGCGGATCGAGTTGGCCGTCAGTTTGTTCTTCATCGTTGGCATCACGATTTCGACGGCGGCAGCAGCGCCCGTTTCGGTGATCACCATGTTCATGACAGCACTGCGACCACGGCGTTCCTTCATGTGGTAGTTGTCGATCAAGTTTTGGTCGTTCGTGAACGAGTGCACAGTCTCGATGTGGCCTTCGTCAATGCCGTACTTGTTGTCCAGCGCGAACAAGAGCGGCGCGATCGCGTTGGTAGTGCACGACGCGCATGAATAGATCTTGTTTTCGCTGTTGATCACGTGGTCGTTGACACCGGCGACAATCGTGGGGACCGAGTTGCCCTTGGGCGGGGCGGTCAGCACCACTTTGGACACACCAGGGCTCCGAAGATGGCGTCCCAAGCTCTCGGCGTCGCGCCAAATACCTGTGTTGTCAATCACGACGGCATCCTCAATCCCGTACGACGTGTAGTCGCATTTGTCCGGGCCGTCCGAGTAAATGACTTGGATCACGTTGCCGTTTGCAATGAACGCGTTCGCTTCTTCGTTGAATGAGATCGTGCCTTGGAACGAGCCGTGGACAGAGTCGCGGCGAAGCAAGCTGGCTCGCTTTTTCAAATCTTCCTTCGATCCCTTGCGGACGACAATAGCACGCAACATGAGCTTCGCACCGGACCCGGACTTTTCGATGAGAAGTCTCGCCAGGAGACGACCAATGCGACCAAAACCGTACAACACAATGTCGCGGGGCTTGGTCAACGCCAGAGCACGAGGCGACGTTTGAATGATCAATTGCTTCAACACACGCGCAACGTCATCCTTGGTGGGGGCCTTGGTGTTGGCACCACCACACACAAGCAAGTACGTGCGTCCCAAATCCAGTCGAGTCGCGCCCAACGAGTCGAGCTCTGTGATGACTTGGAGCACCGGGAGGGTATCAGTGGGCATCATTTCCTTGCCGACGTGCTTGCACACATACGAGTGGAGCTTAATGATGTCGATGCTGTTTTGGTGGACAAGGCCTTTGCCAAAAATCGTCGTGACAATATTCTTACGGCGGTACAGGTTGCCGATCAACGGCACCATAAGGTCGGCGGCTTCTTCTTGGGAGTTCCACGTTTGGATTTCATCCAAGCACAGAGCTGAAATCGCGACGGGGTCCATGATGCACCGAACGGTTGTCGGCAAAATGGAGAATGACCCGCGTCGATATATCTTTCGATGTGGTTGTCACCAAAATACTGTAGGGGCATGGGAGGGAAGGGGGGGTGAAAAACGAATTCTGATTTCTCTGCCACCGAAGAAGACGGAATTACTTCTTAGGGGGGGTGGGGGTCTTTGGATTTTTCATGGGGGGGCCATAAAAGATTGACTGCCAGTCGTCGAGTCGACACTGGTGGCCAAGGCGGATCGGCCCCAAAATGGCGCCTTTTGACCACGAAATCCTGGGTGGACCTGATTTCGAAGTGCTCCCGTGACGGCAGCCGTGTCACTGTCGAGTTGGGGTGGACGCTGGCAAATCACAGCGCGTGATGTCGACCAACCCACAGCAGCAATTCAGTTCCACGGTGGGAATGCGACCCTATGGGTCACCAATCCAGGACGGCGAAATGTGATCGAAGGACCACGATGTGCAGTTGGGTCCGTGCGTTGTACCTCGGCGACATGGCTTTCTACCCAACGGTTTGACGGTGTCATCGAGGTGCAAATCCGTGCGCGGACCAAGTCCGTGGGCCAACGACACCCTGGGGTTATTCCAGCGGATAGGCAGCGTTTATGTAATGCAGGCAGGTTGGAATAGAGCTGTGTCGTAAAAACCGTTTATTTTGATAAACTCCGAGAAGCATATCTGAAGGGTACTGCTGAATTAGATACTGGATAAAAATCAATGTATGCAACGTAGACAGTTCCTGTGATAAATCATACCAGGCTACCAGACACTCTCCGGTTTGTATCCGGAAATGCCAATACAAACGTTAGTATACTTTGGTGGCTGGTTGTGTGGTGCATTTGTGTTCACCGTTTCCTTCCCCAATGGCCCACGGACATCACGATCACGGCGAAGAAGGTACAGATGAGACTAGGGCGGGAGCGAGGCTTCATGGGAACTCAGGACGGTGCTCATGATGGATATACATGTGACGTAGCCTCGACAATTGCGTCGCGCCAAGCCCTCGCGGATGCCCGTGTTCCGATTGCGTACCGCGACCAGTGCGGGGGGATTTTGATTCCGTTGAACGAATGCCGCCGAGAAACAGCATTCGCGCCGTGGAAGTGCCAAGATCTTCGACATGCGTATGAAAAGTGCCAATACGACGAGTACGAACGAGCACATCACCTCTTCCTCATCGTGGTCTTACGTTTTGCCGTGTCGTCGTGTACAGATGGAAGAAGCGTTGCCAAATCCTTAAGGAAAGCAAGAAGGCTGCGAAGTAATGAAGCTTGTTATCTCTCTACTTTTCAAGTGGATGTATACATCGACATGTGATTTCGTTGAGCGAGCGCTCCAAGTTGGTTGTGCTCCACACTGATCTCTTTCAAGCAGCGCTACCGTCATACAAGCATGTCTGGAAATGCGCCACGGATACCCCACCCACTCGTGCTGCTTCCATACCCCTTTTCTCGTCAACTCGTTCTTCCTCAAAGCACAACTCTCCCCGAGGACGTTCAAACCTCCAGACCGTGGTGGCGTTGGTGCATAAAGGAGCACTCGTGGTTTTAAGCTTGCTGCACTGCAAGTGCTTTGGGAATGTACCAAAGAGCCCGTTCAAGGAGTGATCTCGTCAGCTTAGCACCAGGTAGGCCTGTTGGGCGACAGCGTGAACAACAGCCAGCACTTGTTTGTCGGAGTTCGCTTCAGACGGCGGTTCCCTCAGCACCAAGCCATGAGCCATATATCAGTATGAATTAGTCTAGAGGACGTCGCATTGCCCAACATGAAGGCTTGTACGGGATGGGCTTTTTGATGGAGACAAGCTCAAATGCTTTCCCCTCGGTAGCGGAGCCAGCTACGAACGCCGTCGCATCTGAATTTCGACAGATTGATTTGACATGGAAGGAATATCGCCCTTCGGACATGTTCACACTTTTGACACAAATTTTCACTTGATGTACGGATATACCATTGTATTGTACAAGCCCTGATAAGAACGATTTTGCTAGCGTGACCGAGCATCCGCATCTTGTCATTGCGCACACAAGGGCGGCGTCGTGTGCATCGTTTCCTGCAGGTTGGAGTCTTGTCGAGGAGTAAACTATAAGTGTGCATGTCACCAATCGTCCATCATGTCCTCTCGTCAGGAAAAGCGTCGTCAATACATCACTTCAATCGCACTTTCACGAACTATCTCGCTTAAGTCTCTTACGTACTTGCCGAAAATAGTCCAAAAAAAATTGTCCGACTGTGATGGTTTACTAGTAAGCCGGAGCACTTGACGGCTTCGGCCAAAAGCATGCCAGACACAGACGTCGTGAAGAGGTGTAGCAAGGGCCACCCCACAACTGAGGGCATCTCGTTTTCCAGCCTATGAGTGAACACGCCACAGCAGCACGACACTTTGTCGTTTCTCGTGGGGTGCGTGGGGACTATGAAGCCCACGCGTGCATGGTGGAGGTTGACTTCGCGCACCTCGTGGCCTTATAGTCGACTTGCTGTTTCCGGCAGAGATCCATCCTATTTTCTCGTGTTTGTCTCAACGGTATATGAATACCTAGCACGCTCTCGAGCAACGTCCCAGTCGGAGCCCCACCCCCCGGGCCAAGTGCATCTTGCCGCTGTCAAAAGCTCCATCCACTCATCGAGAGTCCGTGTAGCGCCAGCGCAGACAATGTCCCACACCCGTTGATGGAACTCTGAAGATTGCATTGGAGTTCCCTTGTGTTTTTTTCCCGCAACAATGTCCATACAAATTTCAAGTATATGCACGTGGGTGCAGTTTTTTCTATACAAATTTCAACATAACTTGGTCAGGTGGTTTGTGTGAAACGCCCCATCCCGCTCTGCATTCTGCAAATTCATTCGACGGCCGCGCACGACCATGATGGAGGGAGTCCACCAGGAAGAGACCCTCCTCCCGACGCAACAAGTCATCGTACTTGAGGTGGAAGGCATGATGTGCATGAAGAACTGCGGCACGACGGTGCAGAATGCTCTCAAAAATGTGGACGGCGTCGAATCCGCCGTCGTCAACTACACGGAACACATTGCCACCGTCATGGTTCTCCCGTATTTTTCGATCGACCCGAGCGAACTCATCGACGTATTGGACATGGTGGGATTTGAAGCGAGATATCGATCCCCTCACGATATCCAGCCACGGAATGTCATCCGACTCGGGATTGACGGCATGATGTGTATGAAGAATTGCGGAACGACTGTCCAAAACGCACTTCGCCTGCAGGAAGGTGTCCAATCTGCTTTTGTTGACTACGACAAGTCGATGGCGACGATTACCATCGACCCAGAACACATTGGAATCGTCACGGAACAGGATTTGATCGACTCGGTGGAGTGCGTTGGATTTGACGCGTACGTATTCAACCATGGAGAACGATGTCGGAGACGCCTGGCGGCCAAGGCTAAGGCCGCTCTAGTGGATGAAGAAAGGCATAGCACCACGATCGAAATCGCAGAGACATCGCATCCTCGAGCATTTTTCAAAGTCGATGGCATGAGTTGCGCCGCTTGTGTAAAAGCCATCGAAGACGTGTTGCGGCACAAAACAGGCATCGTGAACTGCCGAGTGGGACTCATCAGCGCCAAGGCCGAAGTCGCATTCGACAAAGCCATCATCCACCGCGACGAAGGGGTTATCATCGGTGACTACATCCGTGGAGCCGGGTACGGTGCCACCTACATCAACACAGTCGACGGCGACGACGACAGCTTCGAAGTTCAGTACGTTGTCGAGGGTTTAGATAGTCCCGTCGACGTGGATGGAGTGGAGAATGCTGTCAAGGCGCTGCCGGGAATCGTAAGCGTCTCCGTCAACGGTTCGATTGTGTCAGTGCACCTCAAGCAAATATCTGCGACTGGCCCCCGCACCGTGCTGGATGCAATCGCGACTGCTGGGTACAACGTGTCGGTGAAGGTGAAGAGCGTCGACCAAGGCGACATGGACGAAAGCGCCAAGTGGAAGCGGTTGCTACAGATTTGTCTGGTGTTTTCTCTCCCGGCGATGATTGTCCACATGGTCTTGGGTTGGATTCCCGCGTGCCGCATGTACCTCATGTCGAAGGTCGTGAACGCCCTCACGCTCAAGTGCCTTGTTATGTTTTTGCTGACGACGCCGGTCCAGTTTGGCATTGGGCTGCGATTCTATGTGGCGGCGTACAAGGGCTTGCAGCACGGGATGATGGGCATGGACTTTCTCATCGTCGTGGGCACGACGTCGTCGTACTTGTATAGCTTCATCACGATGGTCGGATGCATCGTGAACCCAACGTTCCATGGCCACCACTTTTTCGAGTCGTCTGCGATGCTGATCTCGTTCGTCACGATTGGCAAGTACTTGGAATCCAAGGCGAAGAATGACACAGCGCAGAGTCTCGGCGTGTTGGTCAACATGCAGCCCAAACATGCGCTGTTGATCGAGTCCATGGAGGCGGCAGGAGACGGGCCGGCGGTCGCCCCGAAAGACCGCAGTATTCCAATTGAACTTGTCCAACGCGGCGACAAACTCCGGTTGCTCCCGGGGTCCCGGATCCCGACCGATGGCGTTGTCGTGCAGGGCCAGAGTTCATGCGATGAGAGCATGTTGACGGGGGAATCTATGCCCGTGACCAAGTCAGTTGGCGATGTTGTGTTTGGGTCGACAGTCAACCAGAGCGGGTTGTTGGTGATGGAGTCGACGTGCGTCGGTGGCCAGAACACGCTCAGCCAGATCTGTGCACTCATTGAGAACGCCCAGATGGACAAGGCTCCAATCCAGGCGGTTGCGGACAAGTTTGCGTCGTGGTTTGCGCCGTTTGTGATAGTCGTGGCACTCATCACGTTTCTTACGTGGTACGTGCTGCTGTCGATGAACGTCATCCCAGTCGAATGGAAGGAAGCGATGGGCATCGCGAACGCTGACCACAAAGACGATTTGTTCATTTCGGTCCTGTTTGGCATCTCGACCGTTGTGATTTCGTGTCCGTGTGCGCTGGGCCTGGCCACCCCTACCGCCGTGACGGTTGGGACCGGCGTCGGGTCCAAGTATGGCATTTTGATCAAAGGTGGGCGCGCGCTTGAGACTGCGCGGTCCGCGGATGTCGTTGTGTTTGACAAGACTGGCACATTGACCGTGGGCCATCCCTCGATGACGGAAGTCGTCGTGCCTGAAGGTGGGGCTGCCACCGCTCGCGACGTGCTGTATTACGCCGCGTGCGTGGAAACACAGAGCGAGCATGTGCTGGGCAAGGCGATTGTTCTTGCTGCGTCGGAGCAAGAACAGCTCCAGCTCCACGAACCGACCAACTTTCACGTGGTGCCGGGTCGCGGGCTCAAAGCGACCGTGCCCCATCGACATCTATCTAATGCCACGATTAAAGTCGCGGTCGGTAATTCGGTGTGGCTTGAAGAACAAGCGATTGCAATCCCATCAAAGATGGAAGCGCACATGTGGGAGCTCGAAAACGAAGGCAAAACCGTCGTGTGCGTTGTGCTCGACAATGAATTTGCTGGCCTGATTGCGCTGGCCGACACGGCCCGCCCAGAGGCGGCCGAAACCATCGCGCAACTCAAGCGGATGGGCACGAAGATTTGGCTCATCACTGGAGACAATGCGCGGACGGCAACAGCGGTCGCGCGGCAAATGGGCATTGAAAATGTCAAGGCGGTCGCGCTGCCCGGCCAAAAGGTCGAGCAAATCAAGATAATTCAATCGCAGACGAACGAACGCACGGGGAAACCGCACGTTGTTGTCATGGTCGGTGATGGCATCAATGATGCACCTGCGCTGGCGCAGGCCAATGTGGGCCTTGCGGTTGGTGCTGGGACGGAAATTGCGCTCGCTCAAGCTGACATGGTGCTTGTAAAGTCCAACTTGCGTGATGTCGTGACCGCGCTCGACTTGTCTCGCGTGATTTTCCAACGCATCAAGATCAACCTGTTTGCGTCCATGATCTACAACCTACTGAGCATTCCGTTGGCGTCGGGGGTGTTTTTCCCGCTCTTCCACCGAATGCTGCCCCCGGCGTGTGCTGGGATTGCGATGGCGCTGTCGTCGATTTCTGTGATTTCGTCGTCGCTCATGTTGAAACGATACACGCCCCCCGTGTTTACCGATTCGTTTTCACTCAAGACACACGTCGGCGGGCGACCTCCCACCACAGTTGGACCGCGCAAGCTCCTTGACCTTGGCAAGATTCGCAACCGGCCGTACCATCCCGTTGACGTCCAAGAAAGCTAGGTATCCCCCTATTTCTTAATTTATTGCCCTGTTTTGTCTTGTGGTTCCCCTTCGTCGGAAGTGGACGGCGCGTACAAACCACACAATCCATCGTGTGGACGCCAGCGACAAGGCCCATCATTCGTCGAGGGGAGTGATGGTCCGTGTTGCGGAACAGGTCGGAACATTCCTTGGAGACCGACCAGGAAAGGCATTTTGCATATTCGTCGCGGATGGCGACATCCATCCAAGAGATTTTCGACCCATCGCACTTTTTGGACTTGACGTCCACGTTGCGCCGAGGCGATCCAATTGGGACGAATCAAATCGGAACGCGAGCGCATGCCACGGCGTCGGGCGACCTGCCAAAGGAAGACACTCGCTTTTGGGTCGTTCAACATGGCAACTGCATTGTCGCCGTTGCGATGTGGACATCCCTCACTGGCATCTACCTCAGTCCAACGTTCAGTCCATCGGATGCCGCCACGTTGGGCAGGATCGTGTCGGAAGTTGCCATCAACCAGCTACCACAAGCAAGTGGACCTGCCGCATCCATCCATTCTTTCAACGAAGGCTACTGCAAGGCGCAAAGTCCAGCACTGACGCCCCAATGGAAGGAAACACTGCTGGTGTACGTGCTGAAAACCCTCAAGTCCAATCCTGCCAACGGTTCGCTGCTTCAAGCCACGGACGCTGACAGCGACCTTCTCAAAGCATGGATTGTGCAATTCTGTGATGCGCTGCATTATCCCGTTGAGATGGCCGAGCCATTCCACAGGCGGAGCATGGAGCGCAAGTCGCTACACGTGTGGCACGTGGACGGGTCCATTGTTGGCTTTGTGGGGTACCACCCGCCTGTCGTCCACGACGGCGAGACGATTTTCCGCATCGGTCCCGTCTACGTCACGCCTCAAGAGCGGCGCAAGGGCTATTCCAGCGCCATGACTGCGGCCCTGAGCCAGTATTTGCAAGATGGGTGCCACATACCGTCGCGCGTGATGCTCTTTGCCGACGCCATGAACCCTGCGTCCAACAAGGCGTACCAAAATGTAGGGTTTGTGCAGCACAGTGAAGTTGGAGTGTACACGTTTGTCAAATAAGGAGCTCGTGATCGAATAATACGCATCGTGTCAGTACATATCGGAGAGAAATAGCTGCTGCCACAACGAAAACCAGACTCACCCCCAACATTGTCGCCAACCGGTGCTGGAGCATCGAGTCTGTTCGTGGTTTCCCTGCGCCGAGAGGGCATCCCCTCCTCGTTCTTTCAACTTTCTGTCTGGGACCAGGGGGTGCTCGGCTATACATTGATATAGCGACGCTGCGCCGAATGTCAAGGGGGGAGGCACACGTTGTCGACGAAGAGCGAAATTCGCGCGTGAGGATGCGAGGGTTCCATGGCGCTGCCGCATGTAATGCGCCAAATCTCCATCGGAAGGTCAGGCACATGCATTCTTGGGTGAGTGCACCTGTGATCTGATGGGTATTTGTCAATTCAACAGGTTCATCGCCAGCATGTTCATCCAAGAGATCGACAACGCGGCCGACTTTGCTGCGCTGACGTCGTCGTTGCTCGAAGCCGACCCGTTTGGCATTCTTTTGACGCTGGACGACTATTTCGCGGCGAAGCACGTGCCCACGCAGTGCTACGTCGGCACGATTTCCACCAGATCGTACGCTGTCGTGTCGCCGAAACGTGTTGCCATCAGTCGTTTGATGTCGACACTAGAAGCGGAGTCGCTTGGCAAGAGCTTGTCACGAGTGGCTTCGCTCGCGACGCTGTCGCGCATACAAGGACCACTCGCTGCCTCCCTCGCCTTTGCGCGTGGGTATTGCCAGCACCGACCAAACATCGAGTTTCGCCCAACGGCCACGATGCTCATGTATTACTTGGACACATCTCCGCGCGTCCCGCAGCATGTTCGGGGCACATTGCGCGCGGCAAATGCTTTGTTGGACTACGAATTGCTCGTCGAATGGTGTACCCATGCCTTGGACTCCCTCGGCGAATCCTCCGTCAACATACAAGAACACGTCACCAGGGGCTTGGAGCACAAAACGCTGTTTCTCTGGGATATCAATGGCTACCCTGTGGGGTTTATTGACCACACGTTGCCAACTCAAGTAGGTGGTGGCCATCGGTTCGTGATAAAGGTCCGTCTTGTGTATATCGTTTCGTCAGCACAACGGCATGGGTATGGCACTGCGATGCTTGCGTCCTTGTGCCACCACTTGCAGGACTCGATCAAGGCTTCGTCATGCCGAGTCGTTGTCAACGTCGATCAAGAGTGTCTTGCTGCGAACAAAGCGATTCGAAACGCCGGTTTTGCCTTGCATGACCACGTCACGATCACAGCCGACCGCGTCAAATCAACAACCCCTTGATCTATATCTACATGTCGTCTCCACCCTTGCCTTCTTCAACAACGTCACAATGCCTGTGCATGCCTCCAGACTCGGACGCGGCCTTCGTCGTCCGCGTGCTTCGCGCCCCTTCGTCCACATTGATCTTCCCGCGTAAGCACAAATCCACATACATTCCATGGTGTGCAGCCAATAAGAGCGCCGGAGAGAGACCAGCACTCATCGCCCTGTAATGAAGAAGGTTCCTGGCGTCTTCCTCGATTCAGTAGCAAAAAGATGTGGTCGATGTGGCGGCGCGTACGCCTTGTGCACGTCAACGTGCGAAGCGGAACCTGCCCCAGCCTGTGCACTTTGTCGACTTCTGTCGACGTCAGTTCTCAAGCAAGCATGACCGCAACAAGCCCAACCATCCAAGCAATTCTTGACGCACAAGCATTCCTCGACCGCACGCTGTCGTTGCGCCGGCACGATCCAATCGGTACCAACCAAATTGCGAGCATCGCGATTGCCATTGCGACGGGCGCGCGATCCCCTGACGGAATTCAATTCTTTGTGGTTGGTGCCGTCGATGACACCCGTGAATGCAACGTTGTGAAGGCGTTTGCAATGTACAGCACGTCCCGTGGGGTGTTTTTAAGCCCCGCCATGACCCCCGACGAAGCCTCTGCGGTGGGCGAACATGTCGCAATCACGGTGGAGCCGTTGCTGTTCGAAGTCACTGGTTCCAATGCTGCTACGACAGCGTTTAATGCTGCGTATTGCCGCAATCGACGCTCGTTGACCACTCCAGTTTGGCAGGAAAATTTGCTGTTGTATGTCCTGGGGACGCTGCGACTTCCTTTGTCCGTGGCAGGCACGATGCGCGTTGCAAGTGCGGAACACGACTCGGATCTTGTCACCGCCTGGTCGACTGAGTTCTTTGAATACATCGGAGCCCCTGCGCAAGATGCCGTTCCTTTTGCAGCCGCCGGACTGAGGCGCCAAGCAATCTTCCTATGGGAGGTAGAGGGGAAGCCAGTAGGCTTTGCCGGATTTGCCCCCCCCGTCACAGTCGAAGGCGAAACCGTGTACCGCATCGGCCCTGTGTTTGTATCATCGACGGAGCGACGCAAGGGGTATGCGTCAGGTCTGACGGCAGCTCTGAGCCAGCACTTGCAAGCGATGAATTCGTCTCGAAGCTCGCGCGTGTGCCTTTTCGCCGATGCTGCCAACCCAGCCTCGAACAAGGCATACCAGAACGTCGGGTTTGAGTTGCACAGCCAATCTGTCGCGTATTCTTTTAAGACCACTGCAGGCGCCACGACGTAGGTTGTTCGAGTCGATAGGAAGCAAGGAAAGCTCTAATGCAGTCGTCCTTGCAAATTGTTGGCAAATAGATCGCAGTCATGCTCGTGACCATGGGCAGCCATTGTCCGTGGGATTCGTCATCTGCCATGTCGGTCGAGATGACCATGCCGACGCCTCCATTCGATTGGCATCCAGAACAAGTCCCGACACCTCTTTCGGGTTTGTGTGTCCAGCCTATGCGTTCGCGTTTCGACAGCAGAGTGAGCCCTAGCGGCCATCCTCCGTCGAGTTGGAATTCCCCTCGCCCCTTTGCATGAGTCAAGATGGCCATATCGTCGATGTACTCGCATGGCGACGTCTTGATTTGAAGCAGAAATGAAATCCCAGTGCGCAATCGTCCAAACCGATATTTCCACGAGATTCTCCCGACCTCATCTCGTGCCGATCTGTGCATGCCTCACACCAATCGACTCGTAAGCTAAAGGACGCACAAGAGGAAGCACGAGCCGCATCAACAGCATGACCCACACACACGCCACGCGAGGGTTCTTGTGGCTGTGGGCACGGAATTCCAGCCGTGTTCCATCGTGTTATACAATGTCGACTCGCCAAAGAACAAGGGGGAAACACTCGACAAATCGCCATGATTCCATCCGCCCAGTCGCCTTCCTTGACCTGACGTTGTCGCTGCGACGGCTCGACCCCGTTGGAACAAACCAAATTGCCAACAT
>NW_008580147.1:2284639-2298262 GCF_000520115.1 Aphanomyces invadans
GTGCGAGCATCCAACCCGTCGCAGACCGCTCGCGTCTGTCTTTTTGCTGACGCGGCCAACCCAGCGTCGAACAAGGCGTATCAGCGCATTGGATTTGCGTTGCATAGCAAGTATAAGTTGTCCTCTTTTGAATCCACCACGTAGCTAATCCACGAGGTGTAAGATCTGGTGGTCGTCTCTGCATGGCAAGTCAGTGGAGGTAGCGCCATTCGCCGCGACGGAGCAATGGAGATGCCGCCGAGATCCGCTAGTTGTGGTAGAGCATCGGCGGCTTGTCATCCCCATGGTTGTGGCTTCGACTCCCCGCTCGGAATTTCACAGCCTTGACCTTCTCCACTCCCCCTCTCGACATCCAGTCATCAAGGGCAACGTACGACAAAAGGACTTGGTCCAAGCACAGTTGATCCACGACGTATCAAGCACTGGAACAGCTCAAACACCGACGATTGCCCACCGCCGCAGATCCACCCCGGGCAGATGGAGGAGGCGTTGGGGTGCCTTCGGACGAAATGGCAAACTCATTTCACGCCATGCGGAACAGTCCAAGAACGTTCTTGGGTTCAGAATGTTGAACTAAAGTCACGTGGGCCGGCTGAAATGGACTGCGCGATCTGCCGCCGGGGTGTGCGATGGTACGGACCAGGTCGACCTTTCAGAGCGTTGCCGACCCCAGCGTCTTTCTCGACGTCACGCTGTCCCTGCGGAAGCTCGATCGAATTGGCACCAACAAGATTGCCAGCATCGCCATCGGAGTGGTCATGGGAGCCCACCCTCCCGACAACCATCGGTACTTTGTTGCGACAGCCTCCGACGGCAGCGATCGCACTGGACAAGATGTCAGGGTGACGTCGTTCGCATTGTATAGCTGCTCCAGTGGCCTCCTATTGAGCCCCAACATGTCGACCGACGAAGCCACGGCCTTGGGCAAACTCGTCGCAACCACGATCGACACGGTACTCGAAGAAGTGCGAGGTGCACACGCCGCCACCCTCGCTTTTAATGGCAGCTACTGCCGCCATCGATTGACGCCGACTTCAGCCGTGCTGAAACACGAGCTGCTTTTGTACTCTCTGCGGGATCTCCGGCCGCCGTCCTCGTCGAACGTTGCCGGCAACATGCGAGTCGCGAGTGGCAACACGGATGCGATGTTGCTCACAGGTTGGGCTTCCGAGTTCTTTGCATACATGGGATCATCTGCCCATGAAGCACCGACGTTTGTCGCAAGTAGACTCAAGCGACACTCGATGTTCATATGGGAGGTTGACGGGAAGCCCGTGGGGTTTGCCAGCTACGCTCCCGCCGTCGAAGTCGATGGCGAAACCGTGTACCGCATCGGGTCCGTCTTTATTACGCCAACGGAGCGCTGCAAGGGCTACGCGTCGGCTCTTACGGCCGCTCTGAGCCAGCACTTGCGAGAATCCAACTCGTCGCAGACCGCTCGCATCTGTCTTTTTGCTGACGCGGCCAACCCAGCGTCGAACAAGGCGTATCAGCGCATTGGCTTTGAGATCGAAGGCCCATACTTGTTGTACACATTCACAACCGCCCCTGGATCGGTCTAGTCAAGAAGGACGCTCTTGGCAAGTCGAGTCTCTTTGAATCCGTTCGTGGGGGATGCTGACAAGACTGGCGATGCGGGCAAGGACAATGCTCACGGAAGTTACCTTTGCTTGTCACGAACGATTCGTTCGGCTACGCGCGATTGTCGTCGCGGACGGCCACGTCTTTGGGCTGTGATAAATAAAACGTGGTGTTTTGCGTCACACTCGATGCATGGATCGGGATTATCCTAACGAGATGCGATCCTCGGGGAGGTGGCGGCGGTAGCACAAATCGCCCATGACGTGGCAGCGCTCACTTGCGGTGGTTGTAAGCCGACGACACGTGCGCGTTGAGCGACGACGTCAGCTTGTTCTCTTCGTCACAAAACTGCGCCAGAAGCTTCATACGCGAACTCGCCCATTTTGTACGATCTTCTCGTTCGAGTTCGAGTTGGGCTACCGATACACGGATAGACGATGCGCCACGTGTGTGGGTTGTGCAAAATGTCATGTCGATACGTACCGAGCAGCGACTTGACCTTGTCTTCGAGCACCCGCTTCTCGTCGGCCATGTCCTGCGGAGTCGACTTGTCGGCGAGTTCAACGTTGCATCGAGATGGTGTACCCGCAGTGCCATGCTCAGCTCTGTCATGTCGCCTTGCATCTTCTTTTCGCGCTTCAGCAGCGCCTTGTTTTGCTGCGCATGAACATCCCCCGAGTTAATGCATGAATAGTCACAGCGGCCGACAACCTCGTCCAAGTAAAATCGATGGCGCTCGCGTTTCACATGCTCTTGGTGGTTGGATTCATTTCTATCGGTACGAGCGAGGGTGAGAAAAGGGGGCGGTCGTCGCACCAAATCAACCCGCACCGCTGGTCGATCGTCGCCACCAACGCCGTCAACTCGATCACTTTTTTGTCTTTTTCATCGCATTTCGTTTCCAGTCCCTACGTCACCCCCGCCGATGCGTCAGGGTTTTTCCGTTGATGACTGCCACGAGCATGTCGTACGTGGAGCAGCGCCTGCAGCGTCTGTGCTTGATGAGCCGATTCGGCTTGCTGCAGCTGAATTTGGCCTTCCAACGCTTGGATTGTGGCCTCCAACTCCGCCTGTGCTTTGTTCATGGAGGTTTTCCGCTTGAGGAACTTTGTCATTCGGTCCTTTGAACATCCACGCGTCAGTAGATACTGACGAAGGGGCCGTGAACCTCCGAGTCGGCGATCGCTCGATCGCATTCGTGGATCATGGTCGTTTGTCGAGCCGTCGTGGCAACGAGTGCCGCGATCTGTGCATGGACGACTTGAGATTCGATCGACCATGTGTGTGCTCATGTACCTTTTTCTCGGCATTCGCCAACTCGTTGAGGAGGCGAGCTCTCTCTGCCTCCCACGAAGCATTGCCCGTCGCAGTCTGCTTCTCCAGCGCCACGTTCATCGCTTCAACCTGCGAGATCTTGTGCTCGAGTTTGCTTTCCCGGTGGTCCGCCACAGCTTTTGTCTCTTCGATCGCCTCTTCCAAACGTACGATCTTGGCCGCTCGCTTTTCCAGGTCCTCTTCCATCGTTTTGAGTTTGCCTTGGTACGTTCGAGTCGTCTCGTCCACCGCCTTTTGCAGTGTTTCAGCCGCTTCCCGCCATCTCGATTCGAGGGCGACGCGCGTGTCTAGAGCGTCCTCGAGTTCTTGGCGCTGGTCTCGAAATGCAGCGTCCAGCCGCTCCAACTTTCCCTCCACCTGTAGGACGCGACTCCGAAGGCGTTCGTTGTCGGCTTCGACGTCTTGAAGATGTTCCAACTATTCAAAGTCGAATGTGGGGCCAGGATGTGACTTGACCAAGCACCTCCACCCGAAGCTCTCCAATCTCAACGATCTTTTGGTGCAACTCGGCCTCGAGGCGCTCGTTGTCATTGCGGATGTGCTCAACCTGCCCATACCCGTGACGTCAGATCGATATGTCTTGTGACTCCACGCGGTACGCACTTGTAATCTCTGCAACTTGAGCCGATCGACGGACTGCTGGATTTCACACAGATCTTGCGACGACTCGCCAAGCCATTTGGTTGGTTTTGCATCTACATTGGCTGTGGACGGCGGGTGCGGCGTCACCTTGAGCAGCGTGTCGCTCACTTTAAGGAGCTCGTCGAGTGCTGCTGTATTCGCGCCAGGTCGGCGGGAGCTTGGGACGATGGACGCTCCACGCGCTACCGACCTCTTGTCCGCCGCTAGACACATCATGCATCGGTTCAACGCTTGTCCGAAACCCGGCAACGTACCGAGGTCGCTGCAGCTCAGACTACTCATTCAAAAATACTCTAGCGATGGTATCGCTGCGTCCTGCCATGTGCGACGACTCGGACGGTTTCACGTGAAACCGCGACCACGATTGGAATGTGTAACCGATCCAACCACACCTTTCGAGGATGCACATCAATTTGTCGAATACAATGCAGAAAATACGCGGGGCATGCTCGACAACCTCGCTACTGAAGTGTGCAGTGCGCGCAGGCTGAAGGGGGAGCTCCCTCGACGTCGTCCCGCGCAATGGTGTCGTCGTCGTCGTTCGCTTGAGTCGACGAGAGCTTCCACGTGTTGACGGGGGCGGCCTTCGCTTTGTGCTCGGTTTGGGGACCCCCAGGCGAGGCGTCCACAGACTTGGAGTCTTGGACAGCGGGGGACGTATTGCGTACGACAACAACATCGCCGTCGTCGTTGCTGCTCTGCTTTACAGTGGTGTGGGCGACAGGGTGGGTAGGAGAGCTGGTCGTTTCGACAAGGGCCGACGTAGCCACCTTCACCAGAGTGGACGGCACAGCAAGCGAAGCGCGCTTAGACGGAGAAGGAGGGGGGAGTGTCGGGGGGACGTATGGCAACGTCACAGCATTGCTACCGTCGAGTCCTGAGAACGACTCCGTGGGCGTTGGGGGAAGGGGGGACATGACTGCTGCCGTGAACGAGTCGGTGGGCTTTGTGACTTCAGACACCACAACCGATGCCGCTTCGCTTCGAATCATGTCCGATTCGCCATCGCTGACTTCGCGGTATGTCAGCTATGAAACTCGCGTGAACAACACTCGGCAACACCGACAGAACAACAGTAGTGTTGTACCCGAACGGCAGGCACAACGTTGGGGCGTGTCACGGTGAACGTGATGGCCGGGCCCTTCTTCGCCGTCGTGAGGAAGCCCCCGTGGCCAGCCGTTTTGGACTTCTTGATGAATGTCACGACGTTGTTGAAGTTCTTTCGCGTGCGGTTCGCGTCATGGCACGTCAGGACGAGGTTCGCGTCGTTGAATTGGATCTTGGACGTGTCTTTCCCTTTAAACATGAACGTCATTTCACCCTTGATGCCTGGCTCCTGCAGCCCAATGCCGTCCGACATCCCAGGCGGATTGCTGTTTAAAGACTTGACAGCCGCCCCATTCGCCCCGGCAATTTGCAGCGTGAAGAGCTGGTTGTAGCTCAGCTCGCTGCCGACTTCGGCACCGCCCACGGGGGCACTACGTACAACAGAATGTGCCTCCATGCGTCTATGCATTTGTGAATACGCCGACGTACATGGTAAACGTGGCCAGTTCGCTTGAAGTGCCTTCTTGAATAGGGGGCACCACCAGCAGCGTTTGCTTGATGGCAGGATCGACGATGAAACGTACTCGGCCAAGTTCCCCCTCCTGCGCCTTGGCTGCTAGCTGAATTGTATCTCCCATTTTGACGTAGATGGACGTGGGCAGCGGCGATCCCGTCGACAGCTCCGCGTCCTTGGTGGCATCGTTGGATTTCCCTGTGCTCTGTTTGCCGAACGTGTCCGTGATGGTCGAGATCGAGTTTGCCTTGACGATGCCTGTGGCGGCTGGCCCCGCGGGAGTTGAAACTATCGCCTCGCTCATGGTTTTCTGGAATGCGTTCAACTGCCGGCGTTGAAACTTCCGCCGACCCGCTCAAATTTAGCCATCAGGACGAAACCGCCGCCTTTTTTTGTTTTGGATGGCGATTTCCACTATCCGAATCACCCTGTTTATCCGGAATACTTGGATTTTTCAGCACCGCGAGCAATGTGGTTTGTCTGGGACGCTGGCATCGCTGTGTCGTTCATGGGCCTGGGCTGCATGCTGGCATGTGTACTTGCGTGCATGTACAACCTTTCCGAGTGGCTTGGAGCAACTGTCGCTGGAGTCTCCTTCCAGATTATGCTCCTTGTCATGAGCGGGTGGGCACTGTCGTCGCATTGGTACACAATGACGACAAACCCAGGCACGATTCCAAAGAGCATGCGGATATCCCAGCTGAGTCCGGTGGACGAAAAGACACTTGGTGAGCCGAAAGCCAATGAATTTGTCTACTGCGAAACGTGCGACGCACTTCACCCCAAGCGGTAACTTTGCCGTGCTCACGGTCCTAGCTCTGGTTGAATTCACGTTCCTAAACTGAGTAGAGCTGAGCACTGTCATACATGTCAAAGCTGTGTGGTGCTTATGGACCACCACTGGTACGTGAATATTCAACTATCAGATCGTCGTTCACTTCGGCGCAATCCTAGTCCGTGGGTGAACAATTGCATTGGAATTGGCAACGCAAAGAACTTCATCCTGCTGCTTCTGTACGTCGCCATGCTTTGCGCCGCCATGATTGTCGTGACCGTATTGCAGCTCTGGACGTGCACTGCACCGATCGTCTGTGGTTTGAAAGCTGGTGCGAGTCCTGGTCGGGCTGGAATGTGGGTGCTCGCGGTGTCCAGTTTGTTCTTGGTGTTGTGTTCGCTCATGCTGGCCATGGAAATCTTCAGCATCTCAGAGGACGAAATCTACGGTGCTATTGCATCTGACCTGTCCAGTTTGCAAGAGTCTCGGGAGCATGGCTCCAAGCTCAGTCGCCACCTCGGAATCCTCTTTGGCAACGACATGTTTCAGTGGCATTGGCTCGTCCCTGGACGCAATGTGCATCGGCGGCGGCGCGACGATGAGATGGACATTATCCTTGGCTATCGAGAAGGCGAGAGCTCCCATAAGAGTGGAATACAGTCGTTGGTTTGATCGAAAGCATGAGCACTCCGGATCTTCAGCAATCCCTTCCGGATACAACCGGATGATGTCGGGCGGTTTTTCGTTTGTCAACACAGTGCGAGGTTCACTTCGATGGAAAACGTCATGGATAGTTATGAGCTCGCACGCATGAGGAGCTCAGCACTCTCGCGCGTTCAGCGTCGACTTCGTTGCGTCCTGCAGCCTGTGGCTGTCGTCCAAGACAAGTTGGAATGGCGCACAAAGCAACCTGTTTGTTGAGAATCGGAGGCAAGCCAGACGAATGCGCTACATTACGATGATGCGGTGGAAGTGCAGACTGCGACTGAGTGCGTCTCCGAGAACGGCAAGAACTGTTTGGAGGTCAAAGCAAGCGATGTGGTCAAACTTGCCAGATGGACCCCCGTACGACGCGGTGGACGTCAGTCCTGACACAAAGTAGTGAAATTTTCGAGCAGCCATCGTCTTTACGAGCCGAGCGGCTTTGATTGGAAAGAAAAAGCCATGGCTGCACACAAGACGACATCCGACAAGCACATGGCATTCTCGCGTGGTGCTGCCACACCGTCTAAGGAAAAAGCCACCAGCGACGGACATCCATTGCCAACACCGTCTACTGACAGCATATATGCCTTGATCATTTTTTCAACGGGGAAGGAAGGACGTCTCGTCCGCGTACTGCCTCTGCCGACAACGCGTGCGTAGTTATATGGATGGATGTGGGGCCAAGACCCCAGCGCGCCTCGTAAGCGAAATCGCACCGAACAATCGACTCGGCGCAATCATCTGTTTCAAGCCACTGGGGTCTTCGGTCCACATAACATGCTTGCCGGGTCACGACATCGTCAGCATAAACACGAGTACCAATTAGCAAGGTTCATTGCGTCGCCGCAGTCGATGGGGTCGTCGCGAACGAGTCACTCGGGGGTGCTGCAGTCACGTGGCGAATGTATGGATTTTGTTGTCGTGCTAGTGAAACTATGTTTGCGACGGCAGTTGCACCCTGGAGAGCGATCCGTGGCCATCCGCACCCGCTCGTTCTCAGCCAAAATCGTCTTTTACTCCTCCACTTGCACATCGTCCGTTCTCGCGTGCGATGCTTAACTCTCACAAACACATGCGATTATTACGTGACAAATGCATCGTGTCGTTTATGATTTGGACGTGGATGATGGGTCGTCGTCCAGCTGCCGGACGAGATCGATTTCGAGTTGTCGTGCGGTCTGCATGTGCTTGCGCAACCTATCTTTGCTGATTTCGGCAAGGTATTGCGATGCAGGGAGCTTGGTGTTGGTCGAATGGTGGAAGAGCTGCAGCGTGAGCTGTGGCCCGGATTTGATCTGCCGCCCAACAGGCAGCGCCCGTGGTGGCTGGGATGATTTGGCTGCGTCATGGGATGCCGCCATGTCTGGCATATACGCCCCTGGTCCGGTGCCGCGGCTCGAGTTGGATTTCGACGCATACACATCTGCCATCACCACCAGTACACGTGACCGCTAACTACTGCATAACGCGGGTGAACTTCACTTACAGCCATCATGGAATGGCACGACGTCGGGTGGATTTCCCTTGGGAATGGTCGGCAGTCTGGTTTCATGATGACGCCCAAACGGTCAGATGAGAGCACCACCAAAGGCGTACGATATCCATACCGTGGGGATTTCTCGAACGTTGAGTATGTGTCCAGCCGCTGGCAGTGGCCTGGCATGGGCGTGTCGTATTTGGTGTGGGTGTTGTCGATGGCGTCGAAGAATCGCTTCTCATTGTGCAAGAATGGAACGCTCTTGGGTCGTGTCATCTGCTCGAGTCGCATCACACAGGAACCGCAATGGAAAGAGCACCCCGCATACCTCGTCGTGAGAAGCCAAAACACGCGCAGTTTTCCTCCTGGGTTGCGGGAAATGGAGACCTTGGACGACAGTCTATGGGCTTACCTAGAAGGGGTATACGTTTTCTGGGCGTTCCTGTGCTGGTGTGCCTCGGCTTCGTCGTCCTCGAGTGCGCTCCTTTCCTGCAACAAGGCTTGGACACGCTCGTATGTTTCCTTGCACATTGCTTTTTGCTTCTCGACGGGCAAGCTTGGCAACGCCAGAGCCTTTTTGTATTTGAGTTGTTTGATTTCACGCGTGATTTGCTTGATCTTGACTTGGCTGGTCGATAAGTTCTTCAGCGGCGCAGTTCTACACACGCCCCGCTCGTGACAGCCTCTCCAACGTGGAGACGCCCTCGTCATTGTACCGAAAATAGTCATCAAAGGTTTGGGACGACAGCACAGCGCCGTAGTTGGACGTGTAGTGGCCTGGCCCAGGCGTCTCGGGCCGTGGCCGTTCGTGGGGGATGCCTGCAGGTGACCTCAGCACCCCTCAAATAACATCCTACGCATCGTTCGTACGTTGAATTGAGTAGTCTTTGTCTATCTTGAAGGCCGTGATAATCTCGTTGGTCGGGTACTGACCAGGACCAGGGTAGTCTGGCGCCTGCGAGACAGTGGACACGTCAGACGTGTCAAGCCGCATGGCGCCGACGCGTACCGAGAGATCGATAGTACTTAGCGCGTCTCGTTCCACCGACGCTAGACATATCCCCAACATGTCAAGCCGAATGCATTCAATGTCACGTCGTACATCCAAACCCGTGAGCATTCTGCAACTCATTGGGCAAGGGCTTGATGGGGCTGGTGAAACAGCCCCAATTGTCGTACAACCGCTCCGTAGATCTTGCCTGGGCCGTTCGTTCGCGCTTCATCTGAAGCCGCGCCTGACGGCTCCTGTCGGAATCGGCGGCGTTCATCGCCGCATCCAGGACGCCGTTATCCGGATAGTCGCCGTTGTGTCCGGAAATTTCCAAGTATGCTAAAAATAGATTGGTTGTTTTCACTGAAAAACCACACGATGGCCGACGCGGCGCCATCACGGGTCGTAATAACCAGGCATCCTATCAAGCAGTATGTCCCGCTGCGCACCGCTCGGTAGGATCGATGCGTGGCGTTCAAGACAGCTTGGCCGGCTCACTGATACGTTGCGTAGGCAAGGTTCGGCGCCAGGGCTGCGGCCGCGCATGCTGACTAACCTCAAGCGGGAGCATGGAGCCGACCCATCTTGCGCTGTACTTGAACAATCCAGAACAAAAAAGAAGGTGGGGTTGATGGATCTCTTTTGTCGATAGGTTGCGAGATGGTCCAAGCCTATAAAACCATTTCCGCCACCACAACAGCCCGAGTTGAGTCGGCCAAGAACGGCAAACGGATCTGGCAGCAAGAAGCTCCAACACGCCCTTGTCTGTGCTCGATTACTTGCAGAAAACAAAGCGTATGAGCTGGCTGCCCAGCGAGCTGAGGCGTTCGCGAGCGGATATCCAACATCAAATGCCGTTCTTCCTCCAGACAAGGTGATCTGCCTCTGCTTTCGTCTGTGACACCGTGAGCATGTAGATACAACCTCGGGGGCGATGTAAAAGTGCCAGCAGTGTCAAGCGCGCTGTCAGGCCGTTAAAGGAGCCGATGCAACCGCAACCACCGTCGTCCAACCTCAACAATAGCAGCAACAACAACCAGCGACAGCACCACCTGCCTCGATGCAAATTTCAAGCGGTCGAGCACGAAGTGATTTCCATTGCAGCCATCACGAATGCCCTCGCGGCAATCGTGACAAAGCCAGCAAACCGACCGGAGCGCGACGAGATCTGTTTTGGCATGATGAACGACGGCAATGGCCAGTCCACGACATTGGATGGATATGTCCTTGGCAAAGTCGTCGGCGTTGGCACGTTCGGAAAAGTGCGTGTCGCCACGCATAAAGTGTCAAGCCAGGTGGTCGCAATCAAGTCGTACGAGAGGAGCCGCACGAAAGATGCGGGGCAGTGGAAGCGCATTCAGTACGAGGCAAAGCTGATGGAGAAGCTTGATCATCCGTGCGTCCGAGCTAGAGCGAGCCACTGCTGATGTCCTTGTCCATAGATACATCATTCGACTGTTTGAAACGATCGAAACGCCGACGAAGCTTCACATTGTCATGGAGAACGTCAGCAGCGATGTGGGAAACTTGTGCGAATTTGTCAAGCGACAGAAGCGGCTGGCCGAAGACGACGCCGGTCTGCTCTTCATGCAAGTCCTATCTGCAGTGATGTACATGCACAGCATGCAGCTTGTGCATCGCGATATCAAGCTCGAGAACATACTCTTGGATCGGTATGGCAACACCAAGCTCGTGGACTTTGGCTTCAGCGCAGTTCAGACCACTTCCAAGCCATTCTCGACGTTCTGCGGGACCCCATGTTACATGGCACCTGAAATCATCCACCGTAAAACGTACTGGGGCCAGCCCGTCGACGTGTGGAGCCTCGGCGTGCTCCTCTTTGCCATGTTGTGTGGGTACTTTCCTTTTCGAGCGCGCAACTACAACGATTTGTACCGGAAGATCGTGAAGGGAGGCTTCGACATTCCTGGATTTGTCACTCCAGACGCCCACGCGTTGCTGCGGGGAATGCTAGAGGGCGACCCGAGCAAGGTATGCCGCATCCCACTTGTCCAACGTGCCCTTGACTTGTCTCGTTTGCCCTGGCCATTGTAGAGGCTTCAACTCCACGACGTTCGCAACCATGCATGGACACGCAAATTTCACACCGCTCGTCATCAACACTTGCCCCTCTACCGGCAGCTAAGCCTGGACCTCCTCGCTGATACCGTCCGCTCTGTCCTCCAACACCAACTGCTCGATCACATCGAACACTTGGGCCTTCCACGCAGCATGGTGACGACTGCGCTGACTGAAAAGCGATACAACGGCTTGTCCACACTGTATTATCTGTTGCTCGCTCGAGCCGAGTCCATGTGTCGCGACGCCGCTTTCCCTGCCTCGACGCCAACGGTCCATGTGTCCTCGTCCGCTCCATCCCCTATTGCTGCCACGTCGTCACTCACTGCATGCACTCCTCCGTCCGCCACGTCGGAAGCACCGCCTGCTCGAGTTCAACCCGAAGCGTCGGTCACGCTGGACTCGCTGGCTCAACTCAGTGGGTCGCCACCATTGCCGCCGCCAGAAGACGATTTTGACACCGATCCGTGGCTAAGTCGAGAGCTGCAGGACGTGGTCGAGATCTTGCATCGGGGCATATGATGTTCCCAAAACTGTAATGCCAGCTTTTGAAGCGTCGTTACTTATCTCGTGCGGTGCGATGTAGCGGCGGCATCTCGACCCTCTTCGAGGGAGTTCCGCCCCCTGTGTGAGGTTTCTTCGTTGTAATGAGGGGGAGGCTCGACTGGAACCCTCCTCCCTTGGACGCAATACCTTGTATGGCCTTCGCATGGGGCAGTTTCGGTAAGAAGGTCCCGTTTTTCGCAGCCACCTGTCGCTGCAAGTCGCTGCACTCTGTCGTGCTCGCGTCCAACTGGATTTGGGTCGTCGCAATCGCCTCTTGCAGTCGAGCAATTTCCCGTTGCATCCGCTGGATTTCATGGGTCGTCGTCGCTTGGACGTGGATGGCTTTCTGCATGTAGTACGCTTCGTCGGTTCGGGCCAGTGCCATTTCCTTTTTGAGGAGCTTCACCTTGGCGTTTTCCTTCTCGGACGCGTTGACCGACGCGGGTTGGTTGAGCTGTCTCCATGTGGCCTTGAGCTGGTCGTGGCGAAGTTGTGCTGCCTTGAGAGTGGCTTCGTCGTCGGTGGGAGTCGCGGTTGGGGGCTGCTGACGTTTCAACGCGTGGATCTTTTTCCGCATCGTGTCCAGGTCAGTCATGGTGCGCTGCAGCAGCGTCTCCCACTCGTTCGAGTCAATGCTGTCTTTTTGTCGCTTTGTGACTTTTTCTAGGCTCTTGTGTTCGGACATGAGCTGGTCGATGACCATGTCGAGCTCACGGTGGCTACACGTTTTGGCCATCACTCCGTCCTGGGAGGAATGCCCCGTGGAGTCTTTACTGGTGGTCACGAAGAGTTGCTTTAGCCGGAGATTCTCTTCTTGGACTTCGTGCAGCACTGCCAGCGCCGCTTGGATTTCGTTGTCCGTGGCGACGATCTTGGTATGGACGCCACTATCACGCGTTCGTTTGGCCGACGTCCCCTTGCAGTCGGACGTTTGGTGGTGGTCTTTTGGCGGCGAATACGCAGCGACAACAGCTGGGTGGAGTTGCGACACCGTCTTGAAGGGCCTAGGGCTCGACGCTCCCTTCTTTCGAGCTGCAGACGCAGTCTGGTTTGGGTTGTGGCTGAATGTTCGTGGTGGTCGCAGCCCCGACGGCTGTTTGGGCTTTTTCGTTGGCGACGATGGAAAGAGTCGCTGCAAGGTGGCTTGAACGTGCGTCTTGTTCAAGCAACCATCGACATGCACTACTCTCGTGTGCTGTACTAAGAGGGCTTCCATTTCGGCGCTGTGGGCACGATATTGCGCCAACCTAGCGCGCACGGCACGCTCCGTGTCATCCGATCGCAACTCGACGTCCACTCCAGGCGGCGGGGGGTCATATATCGCGTGATAGGTGTGTCCGGTCGCCGAATCGACTCGTCGTCCTGTGATGCGGTGGATGGCATCGCTGTCGTCGACGACATCGAGGACAATGACGAGACTTGGCATGACCGCGTGCTCGACCAATGCCTTCACTTGTCCTGTTGTGCGAGGGAAGCCATCGAGCACCCAACCCTTGGTCGCGCACTCGCGACCCCGAAGCAGCTCCATCGTAGTCCCGATGATGAGCACATCGGGCACGACGTCCCCTGCGTCCACGTATTCTTTGGCCTTGGTGCCAACACGGGTCCCACCTTTGATGGACCGACGCAACATCTCGCCGATGCTGAGATGAACAATGCCCAAGTGCTCGCGAAGCCACTGGCTATAGTGCGTTTTTCCTGCTCCAGGAGGTCCTAGAACGGCCACAGTTGCAAGCGCTGCTGCTGGCGGTGGCAAAGTTGCGGCTGGCGCATGCCGTAGTACTGCATTCTTGGCCTGTTTCAAGTCCGCCTCGGACAATTGTCCTGTTACGGCAAGCGCGTTCTTCGCAGCATTCTCGATCGAAGCGTCGATGTGGCGGACGACGTCGGCCTTCGGCAGCATCCCGTCGACGTGCACGATCGTCGACACC
>NW_008580147.1:2299154-2314355 GCF_000520115.1 Aphanomyces invadans
GCGGGGGGGCCGCAAATGACGAGACGGAGGGGATGCTGCATTTTCAGCGTATAGTTCTGCTGAACGGGGGATGCAATCGAGTTGAAAGCCATGGCCTGAGCGATTTGCTGCGCGATGCCGCTCTTCGGCAGGGTTCCATCGACGGTAAGAATGGGGCAGGTGGTCGAAAACGACCCGACGACAGCATTGCAGTGCGCATGGTAAGTGGCGAGTCGCGTGCGGATCGTGTCTTCGGTGTCGTCGCTTCGTTGGATGACCTGGACCCCTTCGGGAGGTGGGTTAGAAGCGATGTGGTACGTTTTGCCGGTGGCCGGATCGAGTCGCCGACCAGCAATCCGCTCCACCACGACGTCGTCTGGGACATCGAGAACGACGACTAGGGACGGGGAGATGCCACACTGCAGCATCGCTTGCGCCTGGACAGCGTTTCGTGGAAACCCATCGAGAAGCCATCCCTTTTCGACACAATCCGACTGCTTGAGGCGGTCCAACATGATCTTGAGAATGATATCGTCTGGTACGAGCTTGCCGGTATCCATGAACTCCTTGGCTTGAAGCCCAAGCGGAGAATTCGTTTGGACGGCCGCGCGAAGCATGTCCCCTGTCGATAGGTGGACCAGGCCATGTACTTGAACCAAGAGCTCACACTGGGTCATTTTTCCCCCAGCAGGGGGGCCGCACATTATTACATTGGAGCGCGGGAAGCATTTCGACGACGACATCTCGGCAGTGCGTGCAGGATGCTGGGCGCCATCACTGCGCCCCGATAGCAAAGGTTCTGGACGTTTTGGCGGCGATTCCATCAGCTCTCGGTGCTGTTTGAACGATATCTGGGGTTTGGCGACGCGAAAACCACGCATTTCAACGTCACGGCAAGCTTTCTTCTTTGACGGCGACGCGTTGTTCTGGACGGCTTCGATCGAAGCGTCGATGTGGTGGATGATGTCGGCCTTCGGCAGCATCCCGTCGACGTGCACGATCGTCGACACCGGCACAAACGTGTCGACGACCGAGTCTACGTTGGCATGGTACGTCGCCAGGCGCACTCGGATCGTGTCCTCGTTGTCATCGCTGCGCTGCACGACGTCAACGCCCGGCGGTGGCGGATTGAACGACACGTGGTACGTCTTGCCGGTGGCCAAGTCGACGCGGCGGCCCGAAATGCGCGACACCACTTCGTCGTCCGGGACGTGCAGCACAAGCACGACGTCTGGGGTGATGCCGGCGTCGACCATGGCTTGTGCCTGGACTGCCGTTCGCGGGAAGCCGTCGAGGAGCCACCCGCGCTGTGCACAGTCTGGCGCGTGCAGCCGCTCCAGGATGACGTGGACGATCAAGTCATCTGGGACGAGCGCCCCGGCGTCCATGAAGTGCTTGGCTCGGATGCCGGTGTCCGAGTTGGCCTGGATGGCGGATCGAAGCATGTCGCCGGTCGAGAGGTGCACGACGCCGTACTTGGCGACGAGTCTCTCGCACTGCGTACCCTTGCCTCCCGCGGGGGGGCCGCAAATGACGAGACGGAGGGGATGTTGCCGGCGCGAGGTTAGTTTCGGACTCACGAGGACGACTGGAGGGGCGACCACCGTCGGCACGTGCACCTTGCCGCGCACAGCGTCATGCCATTCGCGTAGTTCAGCTTCTGTCTTTGCCAGCGGCACCTGGCGTGGTTTGACGAGCTTTCGATGGCGCGATTGCCGTCGGCGAACGTGGTATTGCAAATGGATGATGCCAGACACTGTTCGATGCTCGACCGCGTCAAACACAAAGCTCATGGGCACCATGACTGCGAGGGGCGTCGTCTCTATCGGCGGCAAGTCCTCGGCAATGACTTCTCCAGCATCCATGTGCAGGTCGAGTCGGCGCGGTGTCGTCATGTGCCTGGCTGCGAGTGTCCTGTCAGTTACGTTGAAACCGACATTCATCTCGGCGAGAAACGGTGGTTCAAGACGCTGGAGATGGCAACGGCAATACACTCCGGGCAGAGGCCGAGATTGCGATCAGCGCCACCCACGTGAATCGGAGCAGGGCCCAGGACGGCTTGCACAATCGAGACGTCACCCACCGCACTCGCTGCTGGTGCACGAGTCTCGGCCACTCGTTGCCATGACGTTTTACCTCTGCCGACGCAAGTCGCTCCAAGAATACATTACGCAAGTCGATTGAATTTCGTGCATCACAACGCGTACAAACTACGTGCATCCATGGCCCCCTACGATCTGGAGACATGGCGACATGATCGCGAGGAAGCTAACGATGGCTACCCAGGCAAACCCCAACGCGTAGACTGCGATGGCACACGCACCGCCGACTCGAGACGCCAACTGCGGCTGTTTCAGGTCATCGAGTGCCTCGATCGAATTCGGCAAGAGGTATGGGATGAAGGGAAGGGCGACGAGCCGAATGACGCTCGTCAGCACAGTGAGCTTCCACACCCCAGCCGTATCACCTGCCTGCATGTCTTCGAGCTGGACGGGCCAAATTCCAAGCAACGCGTTCGAAATGGTGCTGGCAAACCCACCGGAAAGATTGGAAAATCCTGTGAGGAGAGCAAAGGCGACGGCTTCTTGGCCTTCCGGACACACGCGGGTGAACATGATCGCGGACGGAAGGTACTGGACGCCGTACGCAAACTTCATGATGGCCGCGTCGCCAAGCGCAAACCAGTACGCTGGGAAGCCGATGGGCTCGTTGAGGCGAAACACGAGCACGAGGTTGGCCATGGAAAAGATGGCAATGACGACGCTGGCAAACGCATACACGCTGCGCCAGTGGCCGCCTTTGAGAAGGTATCGCTTGTACGCGTAAACGCCCAAGAACCCGACGGTCGACCCCACGGCCGCCATCGACCCGTACTCGAACGCGTTGAAGGCATACCGGACTTGGAGAAAGTTGCCCCATGCTGCGTTGTACGTGTGCAGCGTATGGTACACCACGATGAACGCGAGGGGCTGCCACGTCGCTCGGAGACACAGCATCTTCCACAGAAGATGGAGCTGGTCGCGAAACGGAAGCACCGTCGCGACGACTGGCTCGTCCATAAAGTACAAGAACGGCATGATTGTGACGATGGGAAGAACGGCCAAGAGGCCAAAGCACTGCCCCATCGTGAGTCCCCACCCCCACGTATCACGGTTGGACAGGACGGATCCTGTCCAGTACCCCAATGTTTCGGCGAGGAATCGAAGCATGTAGATCGTGCCTTGAATCTGTCCGCGCGACCCGTCCGGCTCGGCCATCGCTTTGTACGTTAACAATGCATCGGCCATGACGTCGACCATGATGAGGCCCAACATGGAGAAGAAGAGAAGCGTGGTGAAAGTGACGACCGACATGTCGTCGGCGGACCGCGCCACGACGACGTGAAACAGCGACGCGATGGCGTATCCGAGGACCATGTACGGCTTGAAGCGATGGCCGGCGATCGGAAACACGTCGGCGAGAACTCCGTAGAGCACCTACGACGTGTGAAATGTTGTAGTTGCGCATGGCGAGTTGTGCACCTTGAACGTCCAAGGGAGGTTGCGCACGACGCCAATTGTACTCAGTTGCGAGTCCGACGCACCAAGCTGCCGCGGGTAGTATTCGATGAATGCGTTGGGGAACGTGATGATGATGCCGATGCAAATGTAGTTGAGCGGGACAGCGATGTTCCGTAACGACCACAACGACGACGAGTCTGCCGACTTACCGGCCGCGGCTTTCCGAGGCAAGACATGATCGATCTCAAAGGAATGATACTCCATCTCCATGGGGTCCGCGACACCAGTCGAACGTTGCCGAGTCGGTCCTGCAACGCACGTCCGCCGCCTTTGCTCTCCGCCCCCGAATCGTCGAACGAGAAACTGCCAAGCGAAACGATTTTTCCATTGAGATCTTGGAACACGAATCGACTCAACGAGGCGCGCGAAGGACGACGAGATGTGTATGCCTCTGCGACGTCCCTGGATGCATGACGTCGTCCAGAGAAAGTTGCTTGCATGCGCGTCGCACGACATCGCCCATCAAGTCAAGCTCGACGATCAAATGATGCTTTCTCCACGTTTAAACTATGGCACTCGTCGGGTTACGCTTCTTCGCACCACTTGTTTTCTTCACGGATTTGAGCTTCTTCCTCCGGGGTAAAATCGTTCGTGATGTTGAACGTTTCACGGATTTCTTGAGGGGTCTTGCCCTTGATCATGCTGGCCACTTTTGCGCACGCCAAGTCCAAAAGGCTCTTGATGTCCATGTAGTTGGCAGCCTAGGGTAGGGCAGGTCCCGTTTGAGAACGACCGACGGCAGGATCGTCCGACAACGCACCAAAATCAATTCGAAGAGCAAGTCTTGCTCAATGTCGACAAATGTTGCGTCCCATTCGCTGACGACGTCGTGCATGTCCCCACTGCGCAGAGGCTGTTCCAGACGTGTGAGAGTCGTTAAACATGAGGGCGCGCAAACGTAGGGGCGTCGTACCTTTTCGATCTCTGGCATCGGGTTGTTGTGGTGGTGGCTGCAGAATTCAATCACTTTCGACAGCACCGTGCTCTTGACGTTGGGCAACGGGATTTCCTGCGCTTCGTCGTCTTGCTCGTCGGCAATCATTGTTCGCACCAGCTCACTCATGACAGCGACCTCCCGGGACACTTCGAAGCTGTCTCCATCTTGCGACACCAAGTTGACTTTCTGCGTGTCCGCCATGATGTGCGCGAGGGGAATTTCTAGATATTCCAACGGGATGAACGGCCCAAACAGAGACGCGCGGTGGTCGAGGCACGCAATATGATTGGCCAAAATTCAATAACTTGATTTCAGTATGTGGTAGTGCAGTGAACACTCATGTGGCTGCGTCGCCGTCCGTGCACGCGGTGCTACGTTAGCGACGTGGCATGGCGCTTGCATGAAGCAAGAAAAGGCCGTTTGTGTGAATATCACCTTCCTCCTCATTCAGCCATCGTTCTGTGCCCCCAACTGCGTCGCACCGTGATGGGGGGCGACGCGTGGTCGAAAACTATCCTGTTCGTTTTCTCTTTTGTTTGAACAAGCCAAGAATCCCGTGACTCCTTGGCCTGGGGCAAAGCGTACGCTTGAAAGGTAGATCGTCGATCTCGTCATTCGTTCTGAGCTACGCACGACACAGCCCCGCCGTGACCCCAGAGACACTCTGCCTTGGCAGCACATGAAGGATGCCATCTTGGCGAAGCAATCGAAGTTCGAACTCGACAGTCGCCACCGACGAAGAGATGTTTGATTCGCTAAAATTAACACCATGGATGTGTTTGATTGGCCAAGACAAACGAATTTTGGCTGGTGCTCATGGCCAAGCTCGCATTTTGCGCGACGGCGGTGATCACTTCCCATTTCCCTTCAAGATGTCGCATCGTAAGTTCGAAGCTCCCCGTCATGGTAACCTTGGGTTCCTCCCCAAGAAGCGTACCAAGCACCATCGTGGTCGCATCCGCAAGTTCCCTCGCGATGACCCCACCAAGCCGTGCAAGTTGACTGCTTTCATGGGTTACAAGGCCGGTATGACTCACATTGTCCGTGAAGTCGAACGACCTGGCTCCAAGGTGCACAAGAAGGAAATCGTCGAAGCCGTCACGATCGTGGAAACCCCCCCGATGATTGTCGTCGGTGTGGTTGGGTACCTGGAAACCCCCCGCGGTCTCCGCACGTTGACCACTGTCTGGGCTGAACACTTGAGCGAAGAAGTGCGCCGCCGCTTCTACAAGAACTGGTACAAGTCGAAGAAGAAGGCGTTCACCAAGTACGCCAAGAAGTACGCGGAAAAGCCGGCCGAGATCGAAAACGAACTCAACCGCATCAAGAAGTACGCTCAAGTGGTGCGCGTGATTGCCCACACTCAAATCCGCAAGGTCAAGCTTCGCCAAAAGAAGGCCCACTTGTTGGAAATCCAAGTCAACGGTGGATCCGTCGCCGAAAAGGTCGACTTCGCGCACTCGTTGTTCGAAAAGCCCGTGCCCGTCGCGGCCGTCTTTTCGCAAGACGAAATGATCGATGTGTGCGCCGTCACCAAGGGTAAGGGTTTTGAAGGTGTCATCACCCGTTGGGGTGTGTCCCGCCTTCCCCGCAAGACCCATCGTGGTCTCCGCAAGGTGGCTTGTATCGGTGCCTGGCACCCTTCGCGCGTTCGTTTCACCGTCGCGCGTGCCGGTCAGCTCGGTTACCATCACCGTACCGAAGCCAACAAGAAGATTTACCGCATCGGTGCTGCTGGCGATGCCAAGTCGGCCACGACCGAACAGGACTTGACCGAAAAGAGCATCACGCCCATGGGTGGCTTCCCCCACTATGGTATCGTCAACGAAGACTGGTTGATGCTCAAGGGTGCCGTCGCCGGTTCCAAGAAGCGTGTGTTGACTCTTCGTCAATCGCTCTTGGTCCACACCAAGCGCAGCGCTCTCGAAGAAATCAAGCTCAAGTTCATCGACACGTCGTCCAAGATGGGTCATGGACGCTTCCAAACCGCCGAAGAAAAGGCCAAGTGGATGGGTCCTTTGGCTCGCCAAAACCGCGCTTAAGCGGTGCCATGGCGAACACCGCCTGTTTGACCAGGCACACTTCATCTCGATGGGATAATTGTAATTCATTACAGTTAGAAGGGATGCTTGACATGTTCTTGCCGCCCTGCAGCGCTCTTCCGCGCCGTCGGTGCTCCCTCGTGCTCGTAAATGTGTTGACCGTGGGGTGTGGGTCAAAGAGATATAAAATACTCGTTTTCATATTAGACATAGAAATTTCTTGGATCTATTTTTATTTTGTTTTTTAATTTGAAGGAGTTGTCGTCCAATCTCCTCGAATATCCGGTAGTTATCCGGATTATTTGAACAGTGCTTTTTTGTGGTGCGAAGCTTTTGCTTGACCCAACATGGAGAGAGAAGCGGAGCAGGTCCGTGTGTTGAACCGCGGCATCCTTCGGTTCTACCCATCCCCTGGTACAGACAGCGAAGCAGATGCAGGTCGATCTACGTCGCTGGACAAGACAAACCCACAATGCATCGCACACTCCAACCAATTCGGCATGACAGTCGTGACTGTCCCAGGTGGTCTTGGCATCACGCGCTTTGCAACGTTAGAAGTTGCAACCAAAGAAAGCGTGGACAAGAAGGACAACAACATGGACCCGCTTGTTGACATGCCGTTCGATGCTCATGTGTCTCTACCGACTACGCCGCATGTGTTGTCGTTGTCCCCGTCCCAGACACTCCTGGCCGTTGCCTTCGATTCGTCCCTCGCCATCTACGAGCTTTCTCGCCTCGTCGACGACGACCCTCTTCCATCTAGTCTTATTAATGGCGCCGATGTCCTTGCCTTGTCGTGGAGCGCCCATCTCGACGAGTCCGGGGACGACCTTTGGCTTGCTGTCCTCACGTCCACCCGTCAAATCCATGTGTACAGCATTCAAGGCAACTTGGAGTGCGTCGAAAGCACTATCGAAGCAACGTCCCATTGCTGGAGCCCGTGCAATAGCATTCTTGCCGTGGGCGACGACGAAGGGGTTATCCACAGGCTGACGTTCCAAGATGGAGCATTCAGCGAACTCGATACGCTGGAAAATCCAGAAAACACCGACAACGCGCCAGGTACATGATCGATGTTCGTTGGGCTTTTCCATCATGCCATACCTTATCCCCACGAATTAGTCCATCACATCAATTGGGCCGAAGCAGATCTCCTCCTGGCCGGCTACCGCCGCGGCGACCCCGACGACGTGGAAGTGTCGTCGTGTCTCTTTGAAGACGGGAATCCCATTCCACTCGACTCCCTTGTCGACTTCTTCCCGAACAGCGACGCGCCGCGTGACCATGCATTCTACTCGTGCTACTTGCCTGCGTGGCGAATGTTTTTTGTCGGTTGTTCGCTGAGCACGGACATTGAGCTCCTTGTATGCGACCCCGACACTTGCGAGTGGCAAAAGTGGAAACCCGAGGAGAGATATACCCCGCGCCTCCCCATGAACGCAGGTATGCGATCCATCGCGGCATGCTGATCTCATGCATGTTGCAACTAGCCGATGAAGACACGTTTCCTGTCGGCATGACGCTGATTCTCAATTCTACCACCGATATCGTTGGCATCGACGATTTCACGTACGCTCCGTGCCCGTTGGTGCTGTGCGCGACCACGGACGGCCTCGCCCTCAACTTTGCCTTGTTGGATGTGTCGGTCGGCGAAGCGCTCGACTTTTTGATGCCCGTCGTCGACCTCCCTCTGGCGACTCGCCCCACCGTGGCCGTATCGCGCGCCGTCACCCTAAGCCCAGACGAAGAACAGGACAGTCAGCCCATTGTGTTTGACGTGTCGACTACCGCCCCGTCGTTTACGTTCAATCCAGAAGCACCTGGAACAACGCGTACTTTTGGCCAAGACACTGAAAATGTTTTCAACGAAGACAGCGACGACGAAGACGAAGCGCGAGAACGAGCAGAGGAGCATGCCAAGGCGTCGGACGCGTTTGACGCAGTCGACACACGAGGCGAAGGAACAATACCCCTGACGGATTTTGAAAAGCTCTTTGACGCGCTGGGCACGGTCTACTCCGCGGAAGAACACACAAATACCATCCGGAAACTGGACCGCAAGGGCGTGGTGCGCAAGGACGACTTTGTCGCGTGGTACGTGGACTGGATCATGGCCGACATCGACGACGACTGCAGCGACGGCGACGCGACCCACGGCGACAACGACAACACTTCAGGTGTCATGAAGTCGGATGCGGAGATCTTGGCGCTGCGCGAAAGGTTTCGACCACAGGAAGGAAGCTGGAAGTGCGAGGAGTGTATGGTTTTGAACACGGTGGCAGGGGCAGCGCGGTGCGTGTCGTGCGAGACTCCGAATCCAGCAGCAAAGGCAACGCCAAAGGTGTCTGCTGGCTTTGCCGCATTCGCTGCCCCTCCTGGAGAGTTCAAAGGGTTCTCGTTTGGAGTTCCGTCTGGAACGACGCCGACTCCCGTTGCTACATCTGCCACGTCGGGCGGATTTCAGTTTGGAGTGTCGGCGCCTCCAACGGGTGTGCGTCCTTCATTTTCTGGTGCTGAAGGGTTTAGCTTTGGGGTGTCCACCGCAGTGCCGGTGCCGACAGCTCCAGCACCAGGAGGTTTCTCCTTTGGTGTTGCCCCACCAACTAAGCAAGACTCATCGACGACGGTCCAACGTGAAGAAAAAAGTGTCGTGAACGATACGGACAACGTGTTCAAGGCGGACGATGCTTCGGACGACGAAGAGGAGGAGCGGAGAGAAGAAGAAGCGAAAGCATCGGCTGCATTCGATACGGTGGACACTGCAAAAAGTGGGAAAATCCCTGCCGCTAACTTTGACAAGATCTTTGATGCGCTCGGGACGGTGTATTCGGCGGACGAACACAAGAAAACTCTGGCCAAATTGAACCACGACGGGTTTGTCTTGAAGAAGGAATTTCTAGCGTGGTATGTCGATTGGATCTTCTCTGAATTTAGCGACGACGATCACGACGACGTCGACAAGAATACCGCAGTCCCTGACTATGATCCACACGCCAAGATCAAGTCGGAGACGGAAATTAAAGCTGCTTTTGACAAATTCAAGGGTCCTCCTGGGAGCTGGAAGTGCCCTGAATGCATGATCATGAACAAAGACGAAAAGGCGCTGCAATGTGCTTCGTGCGAAGCGCTGAACCCGAATGCCCCGACCCCAGCTGCCACTGCCCCCACGACTCCTGGTGGGTTTTTCTTTGGCGTGTCCAAGCCCAGTGCCGACCCCACCACGGCACCAGTCAATACACCCACTTTTTCCTTTGGCGTCCCGGCGTCGGATTCTGTTGCTACGACTAAAACTACCTTTGATTTCGGTGGCGCCAAGGGTGCCAGTCCATCGTTTTCGTTTGGAGTACCTCCAGCCCCCGCAGTTGCTAAGAATGCGTCCGCCGACGACGGCGGCTATGGGAAAGACACGGACAACGTCTTTACCAACGACGATAGCGACGGCGATGATGACGAAGAAGAACGCCAAGAAGAGTTGAAAAAAGCTAGCGACGCCTTTGACCAAGTCGACACGGATACCGTGGGGCATATCTCAGTCTCAAAATTTGAAAACCTATTCGACGCGCTCGGCACGGTCTATGCAGCTGACGAACACAAAAGGACACTGGAGAAACTCAATCGAGATGGACAAGTGTGGAAATCGGACTTTGTCGCGTGGTATGTCGAATGGATCTTTGCCGAATTGGACAGTGATCACGACGACGATCAAGAAAAGCACTCTGTACCGGACTTCGACCCCAACGCCAAGATGAAGTCGACAGAAGAGATTCGTGCGGCCCTGGGCAAGTTCACCAAGCCTGCTGGAAGCTGGACGTGCGACGTTTGCATGGTCTCCAACCCTGATGCAAAAGCAACCAAGTGCGCCGCATGCGAATCACCGAATCCTTGTTTGCCCAGTCAACCTGCAAAAACGTCAACCGGCGCAGTGACATCGGCATTTGGCGGGATTTCCTTTGGCGTGGTGCCGTCACCCTGCGACAAAAAATCCGGGATCACGACTGAAGCACCTTCTACCACGAAGAAAACGAATTCGTTTGAGGCGATTAGCTTTGGCGCGGGAAATGCTTTTCCAGCCACGAAAGAGTTCACGTTCCCAGTGCCAACACCAGCGACCAAAGCGCCAGATGCGGTCGTTGCTATGAATACAACAACGTCATTAGGCTCAGGCTACCCCCAAGACACGAGCACAAAACCAACAGTAACATTTGACGCCTCTGCTGCTCCGAAGGCCTCGTCGGCCTACCCCCCTGACACAAGCTCCAAACCACCTGTTACATTTGGTGCGTCTGCTACGAAGAAGGCCACGTCAGCTTATCCCCCAGACACGAGCTCGAAACCTACCGTGGCATTCGGCGCCTCTGCTGCCCCGAAGGCCTCGTCGGCCTACCCCCCTGACACGAGCTCAAAACCCACCGTAGCTTTCGGTGCCTCGGCCCCAAAGGCTGCATCGGGGGTTTTCCCACACACAAGCTCGAAGCCTACCATTCCATTCGGGAATGGAGGCAACTTAACGGGCCTTTCCGCTGCTACAACAACCAAGGCGCCATCGCTTGGCGTAGCAACCTCGCTCAAGTTTGGTGGCGCCTCTACCCCTTCGTCTTCCGTGCTAACACCACTAGCTACGAAACCAAAAGACTCCAACACAATCCAGCTCGAGAAAGCCATGCCAGCAACCGCGCTTGAAGGCGAGATGTGGAACTTGATCAATGTTTTTGATCAAACGTTTCAATCGATCCGTCGCAATGACGCCAATTTCGTCGCGGCCACATGCGAATCGGAATCGAACTTCATCCAGCCCTTGAAAAACTTGCGGTCGAAAGTGCGGGGCCTGTGCGACATGATGGACAAACTGAACGATTCGTTCAACGTTCTCGAGACCGACGTCAAAGTGATTGTGGGCAACTGCAGCGACATCGAAGTCCAAATCGAATGCTCGAAAAACTTGCTTCGGGCCATGAACGACAAGACTGTGATCGCATTCTTGGAAGATCAGCCATTAGACAAGCGGTCCCAGAACACACGAACCGCGCTGCGGACGCAGCTGGATGCAATCGATAGGATGCGTGTGGAGCTGGAAAAGCACGTGCTCGCGTTGAAGAAATCTGCTTCGTCCGCCGACGCGACAAGGTTCGTCAGCATTCAGAGTATTTTCATCACATGCTCACGGGGCTTTGTTTCACAGCACCAAAACGAATGACGCCGCTCAGTTGTTCCGTGTGCTGAAGCTGAACTACGACACGTCGAAGCGAGAGTACACGCGCGTGTTGGAGCTCACGGAAGCACTCAAACAATTGGAAGGCAAGCACCAGCAATACACCCGAACCGCACCCAAGCCTGCTCGCCCCGTCGCGACCAAGGACCTGTTAAAGCAGTTGCGCCAGCACGACGACACTCTACCAGCGTTCCGATCGAATTTGGTGAAGTGGACCAGTCAACCGATCGTTCCGCGGGAAGTGTCTGCACCTGTCAAGCGCCGCCCTCTCCGAGACACTCTAGCGCCGTCGAAACCCGCCCCAGAAGTTCCTCCGCGCGTTGCGAGCAAGCTCATGTTTGGAGCGAAAACCACGATCCCGACTCAAGTCACAGAAGCGGGGAATGGCGTAACGTTTTCCAAACCGGTGGTGGTGGACGGCACTCGGAAGTTGTCCGTCGAAGCAGAAAAAACACCAAAATCCGTCACGTTTTCGGCGTCGACCAAGCCTGGTGCGTTTGGCTTTGAGCCTGCCAAGCATCCTTCGTCGACCGCGGCCAAGCCGAGCAGCATTCGGCCCAACCTGTCGTTCATGAAGACGGACGACGATGAAGAAGAAAAAACTGCGTCGCCCCGAGTGCGAAAAATGTCGACGAGCAGCCGAAATGGAACCCCTGACAGATCTTCAAAGTCGCCAAATGTGGCCCCCATGGCGGCTCCATTAAATGTCAAGCCGCTCGACTTTAGCGCAAAGCCAAAGGACTCTGGCATGTCTGCGTTCTCGTTTACTCCTTCGATTTCAAAGCCACCCGCTACACCAGGAGCACCGGGCAAGGCTGCCTCGACGACTCCATCCGCCTCTGCCGCCGTAGACTTTGGGGTCAAGCCCAAGGACGCCGGTGTGCACACATTGTCGTTTACGCCGACCATTTCGAAGCCACCTGCAACACCAGGAACACCGACCAAGGATTCCGCGACGACTTCATCCACGACTACCACAAGTGCCTCTAACTTGATCGAGCGCCTGAAATCGTTTTATGCAGAGTACGCCCCTGGCAAGAGCACGGCAGCAGCGGAAAAGATGATTGCGCAAAACCCAGGAAAAGAAGAGGACGTATTCCACAAGCTTCTGCAAAAATATGTGAGCAAGGATGCCACGGTCGCCCAAGCCAAAGAGTACATGGCGTCTGGAAAAGTCCCTGATGCGTTAAAGAGTGCTTCTGCAGCGGAGAAGCCATCCCCATTCGGCAAGACCAGTGCGGCAACTGCACCGGCCACACCAAGTCCTTTTGGAACCGCTTCTACAGCATCCTCTACGTTCGGGTCATTTGGGACGACAAATGCCGCAGCTAAACCACCAGCAGCGGCTGCTTCTCCATTCGGAGGAAACAGTTCATTTAGTGCAACCGCCACAGCTGCTAGCAGTCCGTTCGGTGCAACGTCACCTGCATCGCCAAGTCCTTTCGGCACCACGACATCTACCCCACCCGCTGCCAGTCCTTTTGGAGCGGCACCGGCAACACCTGCGTGGCCTTCCTCTCAGACGGCCGCCGCGGCCCCGTTTGGGACTCCATCAGCATTTGGCGTTGATTATCGCTCCAAAGTTGTCGAGTTTTACAAGAAGCACAACCCAGACAAGTTGGCCGAAGTCGACACAGTGCTACAAAAGTACAAGGGCAAAGAAGAGGAACTGTTAAAGAAACTAGAAGCCAAGTACAACAAGCCTCAAAATGTCGCTGGTGTGTTTGGCGGGTCGAGCCCGTTTGGTGCAAACGCTTCGACCACCCCGGCGTTTGGGTCGACTCCGAGTCCGTTCGGCGCGGGTCAACCGGCTGCCTCGGGCTTCGGGTCGGCTTCCCTATTTGGAGCGGCTGCCACGACTACCTCTTCCCCTGGATTTGGAAATCCAACGCCGAGTCCTTTTGGAGCAACCACAGCGGGATCTCCTGGTTTTGGAGTGACAAGTCCTTTTGGTGCGGCCGGTGGCGCTCAGTCCACCGCAACACCAGCGTTTGGTTCGACAACACCGTTGGGTGGTGGATTTGGGAACACGCCTGCTGCTTCACCAGCATTTGGTGCCACGTCTGCGATGGGCGGGACCGCAGCCCCTGCTTTTGGAGCGACCACGGCCTTGGGTGGTGCGACAACCGCGCCTGCATTTGGAGCCACAACGTCATTGGGTGGTTCGGTTGGTGGTTTTGGAGGCTTGGGCGCGTCTGCGCCAAAGTTTGGCGCACCATCGACGTTGGGAAGTGGTGGCGGGTTCTCGTCGTTTGCGGCCACGTCTGGCGCCACCCCAAGCTTTGGATTTGGTAGTCAAACGTCGTCGTCTACAGCCCCTGCATTCGGCGGCGGTGGATTTGGAGCGGGCGGGTTTGCCGGCTCGAGTTTTACGCAAGCTCGTCGATAGGGTCGGCCTCGTGTTCTTTATTCAGAAACATTGCATCGTTTGTGTTGAACACTGTGTCGTTGTAGAATAACCCTGCAACCTCTGCTCGAAACCAAAGCCGTCGGTGACCAATCGATTGTACATTATGGGACGCTATTGCTGCTTGCTAACCAAACGCCATGCGCGGGCGCGTGTGGGTACGAACAACTCGAGTGACGATGGGTTGGCGTGGGGACTCGCCGCGAGTGGTGCATGGTTTCCTTGAACAGGCGAAGGTTGCTGTGGAACTTGGAGATTGCGTCATGCCATACAACCGACGACATGGCGTCCTCTCCGTCGTCTGATAGAATGGACAGCCGCGACTCGACCAGTGTCGACGCGACCGACGAAGTCACGGCTCTGTCATCGCCCTGGTTGGGCTTCGTCGGCGTACTCTGGTCGTTGCCGTTGCAATGCTGCGACCCGTCGAGTCGAATGAGTTTGTGCCGGTGGTCGAGGACCGTGTCGAGTTCGGGCTTGTCCGGCTCGTCGTCGAGGATGATGAACGACTGGGTGTCCCTGGGCTCCATCATGTCGACGTCATCGTCATCGTCGTCATCGTCGAGCTGCAAGATTTTGTACGTCTGCGGCGCCACCCTGGACACGATCGACCGAGGCGGGTGATGCGTTGTCGACCGTGTCGACGACACACTGTCTTGGGAAGACCTTGGCGCGTCGGACGAGGATCTGCCGTCGTGGGTTGCGGCGGCATCCTTCAACACACATCGAACGCACACGGGGAGCTCTTTGTTGTACTCTGCGACGAATCCAGTCGTGAGGCACGCCTTGCACACGCGGTCGTAGCACGTGGCACACGATCGCTTCGTCTCGAACGTTTTGAATGGGCGGAAGCAACTGGCGCATTGCTTGGTCGACACAACGTTGTGGAGGGTCGCGGCGGACGACGTTGCAGCTTGCATGAGCTTAAAGTACATGTTGAGCTGGGCCGACATGGTCAGCACCCGCTTCTTCATGAACCTCCGCGCGACCATGGACGGCAATGTCCCGCGGAAGTCGACGTGAATGCAGCATACAACGTTGAGCACGCCTGGCGAGATTTCCGTGAA